>NW_024872482.1:0-21500 GCF_019054845.1 Dipodomys spectabilis | reverse complement strand
ATATTCTGCTCATCCCCATATATATACCCGTCGTCAATTATTAGACCTTATACCCCATGGTATATACACTTAATCCAGAAATTTATTACTCAATTCATAAGCTCTTAGGTTAAATACATTAGTAGCAATATTATATCTTTATACCTATATAATTTCCTGTTTGTCTGTTTGTTTTTTGCTGGTCATGGGGCCGGAACTCTGGGCCTGGGCACTGTCCCTCAGCTCTTCAGCTCAAGACTAGTGCTGTACCACTTTGAGCCACAGCGCCACTTCCAGCTTTTTCTGCTTACGTGGTGCTGAGGAATCGAACCCAGAGCCTCATGCATGCAAGGCAAGCACTCTACCACTGAGCCACTTTCCCAGCCCTAATTTTTAATAACTAATTTTAAGCACTTTTATTTTTTAGTTTTTCATGTCTCCTATCCCTCACCTCCTCTCATTCTATCCTTCTCTCAATACCATTTCTTTAAACTTACATAATTTTTAAGTGTTTCACTGTTTAAATTTAAATTTTTATTTCCATTTTTCTTCTTTTCTTTTAAATCACTCTTCTATCATTCTGTCAATTCTATTTCTCTCTCTGAGATAAAACTTGGTTAAATTCACTCTCCTTTAACCTCTCCATAGCCCTCTAATCAGTGGTATTTCTCTGAGGAATTACTGCCAATGTTGCCACAGTGCCTAGTCCAAGGCCTCTCACAAAGGCTCCTAACCCAACCTGTCTGAGCCTCTGTGTGAGTTAATCATCATTGAACAACTGCGTTCCATGGTTTGTGAGACATTCGCCTCTGTGATCATATGCACATGAGAGCCCAAGAAGAGAGTTCCCTGGAAGGAATGTCCTAAAATGCAAAACGTCTACTAGGGCAATGGAAACCCATGGTTGGGCATGCTTAAATTTTTAACCTGTGCACTGAACTAACAGGAACACATTAAGACACACTAAGAAACCCTGATGTAAAGGATCAGAAGGGCTGAGGGGAAGGGATCCGCATGCTCAGGAATATAAATGGAGCTTACAAGCCACTGCAGGCTCTGACTTTCTATGTTGAAGTTAAGATTAACAGGCAGCCCAAGTTTCTAAGAACTCATTGTCTAGGCTATATGCCGCTTTCAGAACTTCTTTCCCTCCTCCTGTGTTTTGAGAACAACAGTTAGTACTGTGTTTCTGTCTCCTAGGGGCAATTTTTCTCTTCACACAATGCTTAAAGTAGATAATAGGAAGCTGAAATTAAAGTTAACAAGTATGAAATAGCACACAGTGCTTGCCCTGAATTCCTGGACCTAAAAAGTTCCCAATTCTGAGCACAAAGTGATCATGGGTGTATCCTAACAACCTCCACTGAATGGAGAAATTTGAACAATTTTCCCAAGGCAGGTATTGTCCAGTACAGTAGTTACCACCTATAACCCTTGTTATTAGGATGGTTGTGATCTACTAGAACAATGAACTTGAAACTGGGCCAAGATGAGACAACTTATCGTTGCTAGAAATGGGGGAAGACAACTAGGAGAATGTTTCTCTGGCACAGACATGGATATAATTACAACAAAGTTCTAAATTGTGGCTCATCAGCAAAGACTGTCAAGTCATACCTCAATAAAGGTAATAACTAAACATAAAAATTAAAAAAAACTATTTGGGTTTCAGTACTAACATCTTTTTAAAGGTGTGTGTGTGGTGTCTGAGATTTTTGTATGGGGCAGCATTGTTTCTTAAAAATCATCCTATTGGCACTATCTTTAGGTTTCCCATTCAAGTCAGGTGGCATTCTAGCTGTACCACTTGAATTACACAATTCTTGACTTCTGTTGGTTAACGAGATAAACATGTAAGGTATATGTCAACCTTGGTTGGTTTCAAATTATGATCGTCAGATCTCACTCTCTGGAGTAGGTAAGGTTATAAGATTGAGCCACTATGCTCAGCCCAGTATTTCCAGGAAGTTACTTAATCTTTCTGAATCTCAGCTTCTTCTTGTGTGGAAAGTGAACAGAATTATTTTGTGGATCTTAGAATGTGGTGGGAGTTATGACTAGGTATAGGAAGTGTAAGTGTTCAGGATGTGCAGACAGAGCCTGACAATCTCATAAAACTACTGATGTTTATATTGAAATGAATTAAAGGAATTGGAAAGGATGGATTTTTCTTTTTTTTGTTTATCCATTTCTGGGCAGTGAGGGAGCCACAGAAATTCAAGGAGAACAAGGAAACAAATGCAGCAGTGATACTCTGTAGATATTATGTTGACAATCAACTATACCACTTGTGGGCAGGGAAAGGAGGGAAAAACAGAGAGAGAGCAAAGAAGTGATGAGATTTTCGAACATGAAATGAACTCATTATCTAAATTACAAAATGGTGACCCGTATGTCCACTATATTAACAATAAAAATTTTTAAAAGTCCAGGGTGATGGTTCTCTCCTCTAGTTTTAGTTAGAGGACCTTGAGAGTCAGGCCCACCTATAGAGTTTTCGAAGGTCAATTGATATGATAATTAATATAGAGCCAAAATCTCTTAACAAATGTTATAAAAAGTATTTCATTCGTAGTACTTCTTTCTGTTTGAATGGAGATTCTATATGTTATTGGCAGAGCTATGTTTTTTACTTTTAGTTTTCAGTATTTGTCAACTGTTGAAATCCTTCTTGAAGCTCTGGGACAGAGGTCTGCTATATCTTGGCACCCTGCCCCTAACTAAAATAGTAATCAACCTTTGAAATTAATTTACTTGTGTATGAGTTTGTTTTATTTCTTTATTCATTTATATATTTATTTGTTTATTTATTTATTTTTGTTGCTGGTGGTGAACTCTGGGCCTGGTCGCTGCCCTCAGCTCTTCAGCTCAAGGCTAGTGCTCTACCACTCGAGCCACAGTACCACTTCTGGCTTTTTCTGCTTACGTGGTGATGAGGAATCAAACCCAGGGCCTCAGGCATGCAAGGTAATCTGTCTACCACTGATCTACCTTCTCAGAACCTATGAGGGGTATTTTTGTGCACGGGTCTATCAAGGAAATCTATTCAGCAAATGTATTCATTTGCCACTAGACATTAATTATGAATTATCTGATAGTTAAAGGATAAATTGTTATCATTTTTACTAGGAATTGTTTGTCTTCCCATGCTAAAAACATGGAGGAGGGTATATTAAACTAAAACTACAAAAGAAATTTAAGATTTTTGTGCTAACAAATGTGTCCAGTTATTACATTAAACAGAAAATTCAAGCTTCATGAATACAGAGCTCAAACTTCTTATACTACTTATTTCAAAATGCAAATTAAAGGGAAAATAAGACAGGGGATAAAATTTATATTGTATGTTAATTTTTAAAGAGGAAAATAAGATCCTAGATGGCAGATTAAAGGCAAAGCAATATCAGAGCCCTATCTGCTCAATAAGAAATAAGAAGCATATTTGGAAAAAAAAAACTGCAAAGTGCACATCAGGCAAAGGCAAGCAGTCAGAGCCTACCACGAACACAGAAATACCATATATCTCAGAAAAAGTAAACAAGTTCAGACCAGTGCTCATCCTTATCCCTGATTTCAATGATACATATACACCCCCTATACACACACACACACACACACACAATAAATGTATGCAACAGCTCAACCTACTCACATCCACTCAACATTAATCAAAGTGCTTACTGTAATATTTGAAACTTTAAGTTTCAAGTCATGTAAATAATTGATAATAGATGCATAAGTAATTATTTTCTGAATAGCGCTCTGCTATGAAAGTGAGAATTCATGATGATTATAACTACTTAAAACATCTCTGAATCTCAAAAAAATTAAACATCACACAATCCGTATTTTGCGACTGCATTTCTACCAGCTATTCTGCAAAGGCTTAATAAGAAGATACTTATGAAATTTTGTGTACCAAAAATTAAATACTAAATTCAATTAATACCTGAGTAAGTGAAGAGAAAGATGATCAGAGAGAGGTCTCTCTGCTCTGCCTCCAGTTCTCAGCCAGCTGTACACTGTGGCATCTTTGCTGCTGCTGGACCTTAGTTGTCTGCTCCAGTGCAGTGGCCACACTGGGGTTGGATTGGGCGTGGTAGGGAGATGAGTTTGGCCACATGGGAGGCCACACTGGGGTTGGGGTTTGGGGCAGTGTGGAGGGGAGAGGAGGCCTTGGCAGAAGCTGGTGAAGCAAGGAAAGAGGCAGGAAGCCGGAGGCTTAGGATGCAGCATGCCCAAAGGCTGCCTGGTTCTGGAGAATGTCTGTGAGTGGGGTTGTTGGGGCGGATCCCATGGGGCCTGGTGGCCTGGTGAGAAGAGGAAGGAGTCTCAAGTACTGCAAAGGAGGACAATGAAAATTAAGATCACAGTGGCTGAACAATTTCAACAACAAAGGTGGGGACATGGAGGTAAACTCTGGGAATGGAGAGGACGGCAGTACTGGGCCAGTGGCGTTCAATCCTTTCTGGACATACCTGGAAGTGTGTGAGGACTGGCTCCACCACAGCTTTGGCCTCACTCGACTTGAACAGGCACCTGGAATGGTCACCTCAGCCTCAGCCTGCCCCAGAGAGCCACACTGGCATAGATGCTGAAGACCCGGCAGTGGCTGGGAGGCTATGCGCAACAGGGTGGAGGAAGCATGGCTGGTGTGTGCAGCTCCAGCCCAGCCAGGTCCAGGGCCACCGGGGAAGTTCGGACTGTAGATCTAGAACGAGCAGTGTGCCCCAGACCAGTGGGACTTCCAGGGACTTGCGTGGTGGCCAACACGTGCATGATGGGAACTTAATAAGCATGGCCCAGGGGTCTCCACGGAAAGGTGCATTCACTCCTGTGCCTCTCCTGTCTTCTGGACTCTCGCTGTCCTCCTGCTTCCTGCTGAAGTACCAGACCATAGACCCCCCAAATGCCAGCAGAGAGCCGTTGCCAATGTAAATGCAGGAGGCTCGTTTATTACAGCTCGAGCTGGACTCACAAATCTTCCCTGATACAGCAGGTCAGAAATTGTCAGTCTCAATCTCTTGTTCAGCAAGGTTTTTTTTTATTGTGTATGAAGCAGGTGGAAGAATCATTACAACACTGATTTTGTGATAGGTCGGTGGTTCGTAGTAAATCTAGTCTTAAATTTATTGGTTGGGGAATGATCGTTTCCAGTAAGGGCAGGGACTTTCTAGCTTAGCAGTTACAGGATAGGTTAAATCATAAATAGCAAGCATATTATAAGTTGGGGTAGGTGGGGCCAATCACAGGAACGCTGAGGGCACTAGTCCTGGATTATTTCCCGACCTAAATTGCTTTCTGATAGAGTTGGGAGATAATCTGTCAGGGCAGTCTGAGATTCCTGGACAGATCAGGGGTGTCTGATTTCTTAGTTATTTTTACTGTTACATTTTCTTAGAACATGAACTGACACTCTTTTTCCAGTAGCAGATAACAGATATTTTCCTTAGATTTTCTGATATCACTGCCAACTTATTTGTCCTCTCACTGACACGTCCAACTACAGGAGTCAACTTCTCCACGCCGATGACAGGCCATCTTAGAGATATTCACAGGGCTATGTTTCCTCTCTCCATCTCAGGCCTTTCTACTGAAAGAACATCCTTACTAAAAACTTTTTAGTTGTTTCTAAAAACTTTTTAGCTGTTTCTAGTGAGGAAGAAAAGTAAGGCCTAGTTGCAGCCATGGAACCAAGAATTGAGGGCCATGGCTAGAGCAAAAAGCCCTGAGAAAAGATGGATTCATTTTTGTCAAAGACACAAGTCTTTATAGGAACTCTCATTCTAACTGATTTTCTTCCTAGTAATATATTCACAGAATATGTAGACTATGTAATGAATGAACAATGACATATGCATAATATTTGGGAATATGGAGGGAATTAAGAAAAACTGCAATGGCCAGAAGTAACTGGTTCTTTGAAAGAGAGCTGGTAGGTTCTTTGTTTGGCCTCTAAGCCTTTTAGCACAGTATTTTGTGTTGCATTCAAACATATGAAGTTCTTAAAATGTAAAATCAGGACAAATAGTTAAAAATAAGGAAATTTTCCTAATAAAGTATCACAAAGTGCATCTTTAAATTCAGAGGTACTTAACTTGAAATTTTTCTCACGTTAAATTGCCTTTTGTTCTACCGAAGAGTTGATATTTGAAAATTCCTAAAGAGAATTATTTTGTTTTCTTTTCTTCCTTTTTAAGGAACCATAGTGAGGTCCACCTGTTTCTGCTGTGAGCTCCTTCTTCCACTTACTGCCCAGTTGCTGTCAATACTCATCCCCATACGAGACAAGCAGCTCACATACTGCCTTGATGACATGACAGGTTTGGTAGAAGATCTACCTGTGGTACTGAAAGGCCCTCAGATTCTGATTCTCAGCATACCTGCCACAGTTCATATATCTAAATTTGAGGCAGGCACAGCAAGGAAACCTAAGAGGGTAAGTTTCTGCTCTCTTTGGATCTACTCCTAATACTCATCCACTCTAGAACTCTAAGTGCACTGTTTTCAAAGCCCAGTTCCAGACTTCTCTTAATCCTTATTTGTCTCAAATAGATTGATTTCCAGATTCTCTAAATTGAGTTAAAGTTTATGTCATAGATTTGGGTGGGGACATGTACTCTGTTTCTAGATTAGCACACATCCTTTGACATTTGGCCCAAGTAATTTTCCTTAGATTGGACTCACTCATGCACCTGTCTCCACTATGTTCCCATAGAAATTCAGAGAACCCTTTGTCTTATAAAGACAATAGAGGTAAATTTGTTTATTCATGATGTCGTTTCATGATAAGACAATGGTTCCCCATGGCACAGGGCTGCAGGACGTATCATAGACCCACTGCTTTCTGAACCTCACCACTGCTCCAACTCTGCTTCTACGTGTTTGAATGTAACCTAATAGACAAAAGTTCTTTCTTGTAGGTTGTTAGGGCACTATGTACCTTGCAAAAACTAGGAAGAAAAATTATAGTTAAATACTCCTACAATGAAATTGTCATTTCTATCTCCACATGTGTTTCGCAATTACTCAAGGAATATGATTTATTCAACTACTGAGGGTAATTCTTTGACTCATATACAGTATGAGCTTTATAGATGCAGGATCTATGAATGAAGTGAGGCCCTTTGGTTTTTCTTCTGATGTCTTAATTTTGTCTCTTATGGAAATTTTTATTTTGATACAGTACACATATATATATGCATACATACATACATACATAGCAGAGCTAATGATTGAACTCAGTAACTATACTTACCTCTTGCAATAAAAGCACTCTACCACTTGAACCACTAGCCCTTTTTGTGTTGTTTATTTTTGAGGTATTTTTTGTCTGTCAAGTGGCATAAGCTCTGTGCCTGAATGTTGTCCTTCAGCTCTTCAACTCAAGGCAAGCTCTCTACCACTTGATCCACAGTGCCACTTTTGATTTTCTGGTGGTTTATTGGAGATAAGAGTTTCACAGCCTTTCTTCCATGGGCTGTATTTGAACCATGATATTCATATCTGAGCTTTTTGAGTACTTACTAACAGGTTTGAGCCACCAGTGTGCAGTTTATTTTTGAGGTATTATTTCTCCTGCTGTCCTGGGTTGCCATCCTGCTTCTGCTTGCCTGGGTTGCTGGAGATATTTCACTTTATCCAGCCATTGTACTTCCAGTCTAGCTGGGATAACAAATGTGCACCAACGTGCTCAGCCATTGGTAGTAATCGGGGTCTTATAATCTTTTATGCTAGGACTGGTATCAGACTGAGATCTCATCATCTCTATCTCAAAAGTCCAAATTAAAGGTTGAGCTATGGAACCCAGCTATACTCTTTATATTTTTATTTCTTTTCCCTCAAATATTCATAATTTTGAAAGCACCAAGTACAGCAAAAGAAAAATGGAGATATGGGAATGCATTGAGAAAGGTGTGATGATCAGGATGCAAGTCTTGTGAAGAGAATATCTTCTTAGGAACCATGAAAATGACTGCTGGACTCACTCCAGATGGCCTGGGATTTATCTTTTGCATCTACACATAGTAGTTTCTCCTTTTTGTTATCTGAGTTTCAGAAATACAAGCTAAAGGCTTTTGAGTAATAATAGGCAAAATCACATTACTTGATTCCAGTGATGCTCTTTGAGCCTGCATGGATTGTGAACACATAGGATGCCGTCTACACATCTGAGGGGATTTGTCATAGTCCTAACAGAGGCTCCTTAAGCGTGAATGCACTTTGCCTCTAACACACTCTGTTTATATGCACTATACTTTGATCCTAAATCAGAATGTCCTTGTTTATGCAGATTCCACAAACACATACAACTATTTTGTCCATGTCCTAGCAATGTTTCATTGGAGGCACAGGGGGACACATGGAGTTAGAGAAAGGGGGGAAAGGGAGGGCATTTCTTACCATCCAGGAGTACCTATTGTCAGCATCTTTGTCTTCTATGAACAAGCCCTCATAGGGGCTAAAGTGCAAACCCAATGGCAGATCAGATTCCTCATTCCATACTCTAAGCCCAGCCTCAGGAATACTGTACTGATGAATTCTCAGCCCAGTGGGTAGATTGAGGACTGAATGGTCATAATGCCCCTTGTCCACCACATTATCTCTTACAAATATAGGTGGCCCATGAACAGTGTAGCTGTTGATGAAGAAGTTCTGACACTGCTCACAATCTGAGGCAAGACCAGCAAAAATTAGTAAAAAAATGTACATTCCCAGATTTAACAATCATGAGAAAGAGCACAGAATGCATATCATTGTCACTTAGTTCTTCATGTGAAGTTACTAGAGTAAACCAGTAATTGGGGGCCAAATGACCTGATGAATTATTATAAAAGCACATTTGCCTTCTGTTTGAACAAGCGCAGAGGGTCATCATCCTGGTGTTTACGGATATCTTCATAAGCATAACTCTTTCTTTCCTGTAGGCTGTATATGCTCATTTTTACCTCTTTTTTCCTATGTCCATGTTGAAAAACAATGGTTTGTTAAGTTTGAGATCAACAATGTTTGTCCCTATTTCTTCAGAAAAGTAAAATTTCTTAATATCAAACTATCATCTATTCTTCTCACATAATCTGGTCCCCCATTAACCTTTGACTCAGAGATGCAAAGACTTTACTTTAACACTAACTACAGGTTTCTAATTCAGTTTTAAGTTTTGGCCATTCCCATTTTCAGGTTTAATTTCTACTTCATTAAATCTCTTATAAAGTGGTCATTGTTGAATTTATTCGTTCAGAATATTTGTTGAGGGTATGTTAAGTATTGAGCAAAGACCTGGACATACAGGATTGAAAATGTGTGGTAACAGATTTATTAGACACTTTGCATGTATCTGTTATTTTACCTTTTACTTATCGTTTTCAGATAACATGGAGGCTGTACACATTTTTCTTGCCAGTCCTGGGGCTTGAACTCATGGCCTGGGCACTGTCTCTGTGCTTCTTTTGCTCAAGGCTAGCTCTCAACAACTTGAGCCACATTGCCACCTCTGGCCTTTTCTGTTCATGTGGTTCTAAGGAATAGAACCAAGGGCTTCATTCATACAAGACACATACGCTACAACAAGTCATATTCCCAGTGCAGTCTGTGCATCTTTATACATGTTCTTCAGATTAACATTCAGAAGTTCAGGGAGATTGTAAAATGTGTCATGACCTAAGTGCCTCCATGTGGATAATAACCCAAGTGTGTAACTTCATTGTCAAATTCTTATGTGCTGCTCATTGGAAACCTAATTACTAGTTCCACAGCTTAGTTCGGCCTATGTTTGAACTTTCCAAAGTCCACCTCACATAGTCAGTTTACCCTCATCAACCTTGCTAGAATTTCCAAAATTAGTAAATTTCCCAAGTTATTTTCTCTTACCCAATTTTTGTTTGCAGTATTGTCCTTGTGTATTTGCTTCTCCAGGAGGGAACACTGGTTTCTGGGCCTCTTCTAATCCACTTGACTTTGAGAAATTTATAATTCCTGAGAACTTCTTCAAACTAGGTTCCTTACCTAAGGTTGTCTTGGGCATTCCCTTCAATGAAAGTCACATATAGAATTAGAATCTATTTCTTAAGGCTTTCGTCTCCTATCACTTTTCTCTCAAATCCATATAAGTTAGACTGCGGGAGGGAGAACACTTGAGAATACAAACCGAAGAGCAAACAAGGTCTGTGAATGAAGGAAATGAAGCTTGGAAGAAGACAAGGCTAATGGAGACATTTAATGAAAGAGAACACGGGGAAAGTGGAGAATTACAAAACTTGGCTGGAAAAAGATATGACAGAGCAGTGAGAATAGGAAGAAATTATTGGCAGAAATCTATATGGACAATTAAGTACATTCAAATTGCAACTAGGTATAACAGATGACTGTGAAATTAGTTTGATTTTTTTCTATGTAATTTTGCCTGAAAAAGTATGTACCATCTAATAATTGTATAAATTGGTATACATGTCTGTTTTTCATGTGATAAGGTAAAAAAAATGTGATACGGTAAAAAAAGAAAATGTTCATCAGGCAGACTATAGTGACTCGTGATTGTAATTCTAGCTATTCAGTAGGCTGAGATGTGAGGATTAAGGTTGGAATCCAGCCCAAGCAGTAGTAAGACTCATATCCACTTAACCACCATAAAAGCCAGGATTGGTATTGTGGTTCATGTTGTTGAGTGCTAGCCTTGCTAGCACACAAGGAAGGATCTAGAACAGTGCTTAAGTCCTGATTGTAAGTCTCAGGCTCAGAACCAAAAAAAATTTCACCAAAGAATCTTGTGAATTATTAAAATACAGCATCAATGGGACTAAGCATTTCTTTCTGCTTTTTTTTCCAGTCCACGGCCTGGGCCCTTTCTCTGAGCATCTTTGGCTTGAGGCTAGCACTTTACCACTTGAGCCAGAGCACCATTTTCAGCTTGCTTTTCCTGTTTATGTGGTACTAAGGAATCAAACTGAGGGCTTCATGCAACAATGCAACCATGCAACCATTAAGCTACATTCCAAGACCCTAATCATTTGTTTTTGAGCTCAGATATACATTTACTTTCTCTGACATCTCTAGTTGAAATAAATTAGTTGAAATTGAATTTGAAGATGTTAACTTCAGTATTTCTCGTGCCTGTTGCTTTTACTGAAATTTCAAAACTGATTAATTATTTCATATATTGATTATAACTTATTGTTTAGCCTGAAAATATTGAGGGGAGTTAAGTTGAGACCTCAGACATCTGAAGAAAGATCAGTTATTGTCCAACCACTCAAAAGACTCACATGTAAAGGCTACAGCTAAACAAACAACTATGGAAAATTCCAGAATCAGCTAACTAAAGCTCAGAAGAGAGGACCAATCCTCCTCTTCCTCACAGAATTGAGATTTGAAATTAGCCTCAGAAGGATATGTATCTATGTGAAATATTAGGTCACTTTTTTTAAGTTGTCACTTCTAAGCCATCAAATTTGAAACTCTTTAGGGCTGGGGGCTGCTTCTTAACAGAAGCGTCTTTTTTCAATAGAAGGAATTTTCTGGGTATCAGTAAACTTTCCTTAAAACTTACAAATAGTGTGGATTTATTGGTGCATCTATCAGTTTGGTATAACAAAATGAAGAGAGGTTGGAACAGAGATTGGAACAATCATTCAGTGAATGGTGTGAAGGTGTATGGCTAAGATAGCTAAGACTTTATAATGCTGTGTAAGTATTTATGAACTTGTAAGTGCCTTTAGAGAAAATGTATTGGTAGACTTCACCACCACTAGGTGTTATCTCAGACACAATACATTTTTAGGTTTCAGTTTTCTCATCACGTAAGTGATTATAGTTTACTATTTGCCTCATTATGTTGTGGTAATATTCAAATATATTTGTTCATGGGACATTTAAAATAAAGTCTAAAATATTGTGAAAATAAAATAAGTGGTAGTGATTATTGTGGATATGAATTGAATCTTAGAATGTATATGATAAGAACAGAAGAGATCAGGAAAAGGAAGCAGATGTTCCTAGGGCTTCTTCTCTTACTTGGAACCATGAAGAAAGTTTACTCATCAATAGAATTTGGGAGACATTTATCTTCTGACGCTTACTCTGTTCAGTTCTGAAGGTCACCCAAGAAGGTTTGACTAAAAGTGATGAGAAATCGGGATTTTGGTTACAAAATATCTCCAAACTGTGGATTCTCATTTTTGACAGCAAATCTCAGCCAGAGAGAAAAGACTCTATTTTAGGAAAATGTTTTCTGAATTATCATTAAGGCTTGTCCTTATATTTTTTCTTAAATTTCTTCAAACCTAGACAAAACACATCTTTGCTTCACTCTGTGTTCATAAGCTATCTGTTATAATTTAATTGGCTTTTGGTGACAAGAAACACTAAGCAAATTAGGAACAAGAGGGAAAGATTATTTATTTAAATAGCATACATCATGGTCAACTTAGTTTCATTTCAGTGATGAAGGATTGTTTAACATACATAAATCTTTAAGCATAATGCAGCACATAAGCAGATCAAGGACAAAAATCACACACTCATTTCTCTGGATGCAGAAAAAGCCTTTGAGAAAAGTAAACATTCTTCTTTTTTCATTTGGTCAGTTGTGGGGCTTGACCTCTGGGCCTGGATGCTATCCCTCAGCTCTTCAGCTCAAGGCAAGCATTCAATCATTGAGGCACAGCACTACTTCCAGTTTTCTGGTCGTTTATTGGAGATAAGAGCTTCACGGACTTTCCTGCCCGGGCTGGCTTTGAACTGTGATCCTCAGAGCTCAGCCTACTGAGAAGTCAAGATTACAGGTGTGAGCCACCAATGCCCAGCCAAAGTCAGCAATCTTTTATCATAAAAGCCTTGAAGAAACTAGTGATACTGGGTATATATCTCGATAGGATTATGGGTATATGTGAAAAATTAAATCATTTCTGCTAATAGCAGGAATGACACAAATGTCTATTTTTTCACCTTTTTCCCATATTGAATGCAATCAAGCCACAGAAATAAACAAAGAGAAAGAAATAAATAGGTCAAAAGGGAAGAAAACTTTTAAATTATGCTTTTTCACAGATAACATGATCCTGTATTTAAAAGATCCTAAAAATTTCCACAGAAAAATTCTAGATCTGATAAATGCTATTGGAAATGTGTCAGAATATATGATCAACATGTAAAAATCATTAGCTTGTCTGCGAACAATGAACAGTCTGGAAAAGAAATCAGAAAAATCACAATAGTCTCAAAAAATTAGCTTAAGATTGTGCTTAACTAATGAAGTAAAAGACTTCTATAATGAAAAGTATAAAACCTCGAATAGAACTGAAAGCCAACCTGGGCAAGTAAGTTTGTGAGACTCTTATTTCCAATTAAGCAGCAGAAATAGGAAGTGGTGCTGTGGTTCAATTGGTAGAGTGCTCACCTTGAGTTGAAGAGGTCAGTCAGAGACAACACTCAAGGCAACTGTCAGGACTTACGATGATGATGATGATGATGATGATGATGATGATGATGATGATGATGATGGTGATGATGATTAACTTAAAAATGGGCACTATGGATTGCATTTCATTCTTCCAAAATTATAAGTTGAATTCCCAATCCTCAAAATATTATTTGGAGATGGAGCCTTTGGTAGGTAATTAGGGTATGATGACATCATGGAGGTGAGGCCCCAAATGGATTTAACTTTCACAGAAAAAGGAAAGAAAGATCCTTTCCATCTCAACTGTTCCTCCTTTCCCAGTCATGAACATACCAAGATTTCATGTAGATACACAATGAGATATAGGCCATCTACAAACCTAAAACTGATCCTTCGTTAGAACCCAGTCACACTAGCATACTGGTTTGAGCTTTCAAGCTTTCAGAACTATGAGAAATAAATTTTTTCTTTAATTAACTCACTGTATACTATTTTGTTATTGCAGACTAAGTTGAACACACAATGAGAAAAACACTGAAATTCACCGTTTTTACAAAGATACATAAATCTTTGTATGTGGCTAACAAATGTATGAAAATATGCTCAATATTGCTAAGCAGTAGGAAAATGTAAGTAAAATGTCAATGACTCCTTAGGATGCCTACCATAAAAATAAATAAAAGGATGCTGAATGCTGGGCACTGGTGGCTCTCGCATGTAATCCTAGCTACTCAGGAGGCTGAGGTCTGATCATGGAGCAAAGCCAGCCTGGCCAGGAAAGTCTGTAAAACTCTTATCTCCAATAAACCACCAAACACCAAAAGTGCCGCTATGGCTAAAGTGGTAGAGCACTAGCTTTCAGCTAAAGAACTGAGGGACAGCACCCAGGCCCAGAGTTCAAGCCCCACGACCAACAAAATAATGGAACCTTTGTTCGCTGCTGGTAGAAATATAAAATAGTGCAGTTGTCTTGGGAAACAGTATGAAAAGCACTCTAAAAATTAAAAGCATAACTAGCTTATTATCTAGCAATCCAATTCCTGATATACATAGAGACAAGAAGGAAGGAGGAATGGAAAGAAGTAAGGAAACAAGGAATGTAAATAGATCCTAAATAGATATTGGCACATTCAGGATAACTGCAGTATTATTAATACTATTGACAGTTGTAAAGAGGTTGCATAGGAAAACATAGACATTATATATGAGTTCCAAATTACATAACCACATAAAGGAAGAACAGTTAAGGTTCACCTGTCTTTTCCCAGGTTTATCCAATGTGAATAACATAGACAGGGGTAACATTTCCACAGTCTATCATGGATCTTTGGCACAGAGTACATTGCAGATTCCATGTTCAATTCAAATCAAAGACATCAGGTGCAATTCTGTGATTTCTGTCACCATTCTCTCTATCTGGTCTGTTCTTTCTATGTGAACTCTCCAAATGAAGGCATTTGACCACATAACTCCTCTGTGATATATAAGTGCATACCACACTGGAAACCCTTCAAAAGCACAATCTTACTTGCGTCAATTTGACCAACAGATGAACAATACCAAAATCTTGAACAGAGAATCAAATAGAAATGGACCAATCTCTCCATGACTCTGGTAGCATTTATTCTTCTCTCAACTTCATTAAGAAATTGGTTCTATTTTTGACAGTTTCCATTTTTGTTGAGATTGTTCAATGGCTTTCTCTGCATGGTTATTTCACTAAATGGACTACCTTCCATGGTCTTTCATGAGATTGCAAATGACTGCAAATAAGTCAACAAATATATGTGTTCCAGGTGTTAGATAGAAAATCAATGCATCAAGAAAACATGGAATATAATATTGTATCAAATTGCTGTATGTACTTATCTACGCAATAGAAAGTAATGAGGATCACTTTTTACTTGAATTTTACCCTACTAAACATCTAGCAGAGTCCTACCTCTATCTATGTCTCTCTCATCCCTTGGATTTTTGCAACCATCATCTAACAAGTTTCTCTTTTACCAAGTTTCTAATTTTTTACATTGCTATCAGAATTTTTACCAAAACTATTTTTAATAGTGATTTGATAAGTTATCGGAAGAGAGCGAGATTAAGGGACAGCAGTGGTGATAGAGAGATACTCATCTTCCTAACAACTCCACTTTCATCCTCCAGACTAGTGAGAAAAATCAAGCTCTTCCATCATCCATACTGATGTTTTATTATAACTCACTCAACAGAACATCAGAATAAGTTAAGAGTGAGTCAATTACAAGTGGCTCATCTCCAGTGATTAATTAAGCATTGAAATCATTTTGGTGTTACTCATCCATAACCAAATGCAGAATTCTCTTCTTTTTATTCACCATCCAAAGAAACCCAAAGTGGATCTATGGCTCAAGCGGTAGAGCAATAGCCTTGAGCCAAAATGTTTAAGGGCAGTTCCTAGACTCTGAGTATAAATTGTAAGATTTATGTCCGCACACAAAGAAAATGTGTTCCCAAATATGTTATTTGAATGTTATATGAATGATCTAGAGATAAATGGTGTCCAGACAGATTTTAGGCTCGTGCACATTTTGTAATAAACAAGATCTTCCATTCAAAAACTGAACTGGAAGTAGTGTCATCTGTGTTATGAGGAATGGACCACATATACTGTGGAGACTTTAGGGGAGCAGTGGAGAAATCTTTGCTCTCATGTCCTGGGCTTAACTCAGGACAGTCTTTTCACATCTATTGTTCCCCAAAGCACTTGGTGATCATCTGACTCCAGTCTCAAAGGGGTGGAACTCTTATTTCTGAGAAGAGTTTATAAAATTAACATGAGAAGTCATTGCTTATTATAGAGAAACAAGTCAACAACTTTATGCTTTTAATCACTTTGCATGCCTGAAAGTAATAATGCTCATCACTTGTGTCCAAATCCTTTGAATAATATTCAAGTATATATATCCTACTCAAAACAATGAAAGAATAAGAATTCTTGGTTCAGTGAATGCTTAAGAGTAAAGAAAGATTTCCCATTACACCTAGGTTACCTCTGCAATGAAAGATTTCTCTTTATAAATTACGGAGATCTGTGACAACAATTTTCCCACATTGGGTTTCTTTTCTGTGTTAATGTTCCAATGCTTGCTGAAGGTGGACATCCAGTCGATAGACTCCCTCTAATGCTTACTTTTACGGAGATTCTGTCATGTGTCCAAGTCTTTGATACCTGTTGAGATATACTTTTTGCGGAATGTGTTTCTATATTTGTTGTATTTACGTTTTTTGTCGTGGATTTTCTCAATTTCACTGAGGACTGACTTCAGATTAAATGTCATTGAACATTTGTTCCATTCATTATGTTTCTTTCTCCTATATGTCAGTTCTCTGATCAACAATGAGGTATGCCTCCCAGATGAAAGTCTCTACACACTGGTAATGTTCATCAGGTTTCTCTCCTGTGTGTGTTCTATAAATTAACATGAACGTGTTTTCTCCTGTGTGTTTCTGATGCAAACAGAGGGATGAATTAAAAAAAACAACAACACATTTGTTGCATTCATAGAATTTCTCTCATTTGAATGTTCAGTGAAGAACGCTCAGCTGAGCCTTCTGGGTAAAGGGCTGTAAAGTTGCTGCATTCATGAGACTTCTCTCCTGTGTTGGTGCTCTGATGCAAACTGAGTTTTCTTCCAGGTGAAGGCTTTCCACATTTATTACACTCCTAAAATTTCTCACCTGTTTGAATTCCATTATGCTTACTGAAGTCTGGACTCTGGTTGAAGGATATTTCACACCTGTTATATTCACAAAATTTCTCTCCTGTGTGTCTTCTCTGATGATCAGTAAGTTCTGCTTCCGGGTAAAGACTTTCCACACTTAATACATTCAGAAGCTTTCTTTCCTGTGTGTGTGTTTTTGATGGACGTTAAGGTCTGCCTTCTCAGTAAAAGATTTTTCACACAGGACACATTCATAAGGTTTCTCTCCTGTGTGTCTTCTGTTTGTGTTAAGTAAGGTTTGCCTTACGGGTGAAAGATTTTTCACACTGGACACATTCATATGGTTTCTATCCTGTATGTGTTCTCTGACGTTTGTTAAGGTGTACCTTCCAAGTGAAAGAATTTCCACACGTTACAATCATAAGGTTTCTGTCCAGTGTGTCATATCTGATGGACAGTAAGTGGTGCCATCTGAGTGACAGACTTTACATATTTTTCGTATTCATAAAGTTTTTCTCCTGTGTGTTCTCTGATGGAGTGTAATGTGTGCCTTCTCGGTGAGATACATTCATAAGGTTTTTCTTACGTGTGTCTTTTCTGATGATCAGTAAAAGTTGCCTTCCAGGTGAAAACCGTTGCAACCTCGATACATATATAAGATGTCTCTCCTGTGTTTTTTCTCTGATGATTAGTAACAGCTTCCTTCCAGGTGAAGGGTATTACATACTCAAAACATTCATAAAGTGTCTCTACACTGTGGATTCTCTGATGGATGTGAAGGTCTGCCTTTTGGATGAAAGACTTTACATACGTGATATAATCATAAGGTCTTTCTCCTGTGTGTCTTCTCTGATGAACGGTAAGGACTGTCTTCTTGGTAAAGGACTCTCCACACCTGTTAAAATCTTAGGATTTCTCCCCTCTGTGTCTTCTCTGATGGATAGTAAGTAGTGCCTTCTGGTGAAAGATTATCCACATTTGTTACATTCATAAGGTTTTTCTCTTGTATATATTATCTGATGAAAAGTGAGGTATGACTTTAGCCAGAAAGACATGCCACATTTGTTGCATTCATAAGTTCTCTCTTTTGTATGAGATCTCTGATACATGCTGAAAGTTGACTTCTGGGTGGAAACTGTCCGATCCTCATATTCATAAGGCTTGTCTTCTGTGAGCATTTGAGGTGGGAAAGTTAGGTCTGAGTTCCGAGAGATATAATTTTTTTCATTTTATATACTCATTGGAGTTCTCCTCTGCATATTTGCTCTGGAATTTTATAAGGTGAATTTCCCTACTGATAGGTTTTTCACATTCATTACCTGAAAAGGATTCTCTCTTGTGAATATTATCTGATGAGTAGTGACTGTACTTCTTATGTAGAATGTTTTTCCTTATTCAGGGCATTCAGATGTTTTCCTCTGTCCCTGAAGTATTTCTTGGGCAAAGAGAGGACACTTACCATAGTCTTCCCTATATTCATCATGGTTATAGGAAAGCTGTCCCACATAAGCCCAACTTTGTCTAAAGAATATTGTCTGTGACTGAAAAAATTCTCCTTTTTTACACCACATTCAAAATATTGCTACTCATCTTTTTGATCAAAATGCTCCAAATATCTTGTTCAACTACGGGAGACAGAGCAGGCCTATATGCACCATGCATCTCATCAGGTTCAATATAGAGAAGCATGTTCTGGGACTCAATGAACTCCATAATTTTCATCCCTAAAGACTTTCCATTACTCCCAAAATCAGCTCTGGGTTAGGTTTTGAAGTCATATGAAAAGTTCTTACTAATTTGTGACAGGTACTTCACAAAGATAGTCATGTGGACTTTCCTGGCAGGTCTTTATCATGTACTCCATTTCTTGAACATCTAAAATGAGACATAGAGCCAGGTGCTGGGATCTCATGCTTATAATCTTAGCTACTCAGGAGGCTGAAATATGAGGATCATAGTTCAAAACCAGCCAGGCAGGAAAGTCCTTGAGACTTTGCCAATGTTGGGATTTGAACTGATAGCCTAGCAGGCCCAATTGTTGAAAGAGTCAAGGTGAGGAAACCAGCATGTGAACAACTGAGGAGCTAGGCCATTCCTAGGACGTGACAATGAGCCCCAGGGATGACCAGGATAGGCATAAATTCATACTTGAAATATAGGATCTGTATTGATATATATGTGTGGGCAGCATCTTGCGTTCGGTGCATTTCTTCTCCTTAATTTATGTCTAATTCATGACGGCATTTACTAAGTATGGTGACAGATATAACTGTACTGACATGGATGACGACCTGTTCCCATTGTTATAAGGTTGCCTATGCATTCATTCTCCATCTTAGCTGAGACCCAGGACTTCCACATTAGAGGAAATCAGGCGCAATGACTGGCTTCTGACATCAGGATGAATCTTTTGTCAGGCCTGGGATTTGAACTCAGGTCTGGGTAACCCCGTTGCACTGTGGGGGAAGGGAAAGCTCATCATCCCTGAAGACTAGAATGTCAGGCCTGGTCCAGGGCCTGATTTGAAGTTCCAGCAGTGGAAAAAATAAGAAGCTTACCTTTTTTAAACATAGGATCTCTATTTACATACAGGTGTGGTATGCATTTTGCTTTCAATGTAGTTATTTTTTTAATTTTGAGTCTTATTCATGGATGTATTGTGTATTTTATTGAGTATGGTGACAGGTATATCTGTTTTGCCATGGATGACAACCTATTCCCATGGCTATAGAGTTGCCTATATAGCATTCTCCATCCTCAATGAAGCCCAGGACCTTCACAGGACAGGAAATCATGTGGATCCATTGGTTTCTCACGTCAGGATGTATCTTTTGGCTGTGCTGCGGTTTGAACTCAGAGCTTAGCAGGCAGAATTGGGGAATGGGTCAAGGTGAGCACACCAACTTGTGAGCCACTAAGGTGCTAGGCCATTCCCAGGACCTGAGCTCGTGCCCCGTTAGGGTCAATATACACATGAAATCATAATTTCAAGACAGGAGCTATATTTCCATACATGGGTGGGTGGCATCTTGCATTCAGTGTACTCATTCTCTTGATTTCGTGTCTTATTCATAGATGCAATATGTATTTTACTGAGTGTGATAACAGTTATAACTATGCTGACATTGCTGGCAACCAATTCCCATGAGTACAGAGTTGCCTACATAGCATACTCAATTATAGCTGAGACCCAGGACTTTCACAACATAGGAAAACTGGTGCAACCATTGGCTTCTCATATCAGGATGAATCTTTTGGTAGTACTGGGATTTGAACTCAAGGCCTAGCAGGCTCAAGTGGTGGATGAGGCATGGTGAGCACACCAGCACATGAGCCACTAAGCATCTAGGTCTTTCCTGGAACCTGAGATCAAGTCCCAGTGGGTGCTATCGTAGTCATAAATTCAGAATTTAAACAGAGGATCTCTATTTCCATACATGGGTGGGCGGCATCTTGGGTTCAGTGTAGTTATTGTCTTTATCTGGTGTCTTACTCATTGATATATTGTGTATTTTCTTGAGTATAGGATGACAGATATAACTGTGGTGACCTGGATGACAAGCTATTCCCATGAGTATAGAGTTGCCTATGCATTTTCCGTTCTAGCTGCGACCCAGAACTTGCACAGCACAGAAGAACAGGTGCAACGAATTGTTTCTCACATCAGGGTGAATTTTTGGAAGTTCTGTGATTCGAATTCGAGGCCTAGGAGGCCCAACTGCCCAATGGGTCCACATGAACAAACCAACCTGTGAGCCACTAAGGAGCTGGGCTGTTCCCAGGAGCTGAGATCAAGCCCCAGGGAGGCCACAAGAGTCCTCAATCCATCATTGAAACATGGGATGTATATTTACATCCGTGTGTGGACTGCTTCATGCATTGAGTGTAGTTATCCTCTCTATTTTGTATGCTATTCATGGATGTATTATGTATGTTTTGAGTATATATGACAGGTGTAACTAGGCTGACATGGATGACAACCTTTTCCCATGGCCACAGGGTGGCCCATGCATTCTCCATCCTAGCTGAACCCCAGGACTCACACAGGAAAACAGGTCCAACGTCCGGCTTCTGACAGGATGAATATTTTGGCACTGCTAGGATCTGAACTCAGCACCTAACAGGCCCTATAGGTGAATGGGTCCACATAAGCACACCAGCCTGTGAGCCACTAAGGAGCTAGGCCATTCCCAGGACCTGAGATCGAGTCCCAGGGGTAAGGTAGGGGGAGCACAATAGTCATCCATTCATAAGCTGAAGGTAGTAAGCAAATAAGTACTTATCTGTATAGAGTAGGAGAGATGGAGAGCTGTGATTGAATCCAATCTACCCTGCGACTACCGATTCTTGGATCTTCCCCAATGCCTCCATTTAATGACTGTGATGATTATGGTCACACTTCATCAACTCTTCACTAAAAATAATCG
>NW_024872481.1:0-10000 GCF_019054845.1 Dipodomys spectabilis | reverse complement strand
AATTTGCTTGGATCTCACACTGCCTTTTGTTTGTATTTGACGACGCAATAGGCGAAGGGGAGGGATCTCATGTCTGGTGCCTGACCGGGGCGGGGGGGGGGGGGCGGGGGGCGGGGGGGGGAATTGGAGAGGAGAGAAGAGGGGGCAGAGAGCATCTCCGTGTTTCTGTGTGCGTGCGTGCGCGCACCCGCGCGCGCGCACCCGCGCGCCCACACACATCCAAAGCGGGTGGGGGGGGGAGGGAGGAAACTCAAAGATCGGATGCGACAGAGCATGTAGGCCAGCCGGACCAGTTCACCGCGTCTCTCTGTCTCTTGTTTCTCTGTTTCTCTATTTCTCTCTCTCTCTGTCTCTCTTTGTCTCTGTCTGTCTGTCTGTCTGTCTGTCTGTCTGTCTGTCTGTCTGTCTGTCTGTCTGTCTCTCTCTCTCTCTCTCTCTCTCTCTCTCTCTCTCTCTCTCTCTCTCTCTCTCGTTTGAATTCTCTCTCCCGCCCGCCCGCCAGCCAGCACTCCCTCCCTCCTTTTCCTCTCGACTTGCCAGTCAATCCTGGGGCTTGAGCTACTGGCGCTCCAACACACAACGGTCCCACTCCGACCCTGCCTGCCTGCCTATGCATGGGCCCCATACTCCAACGAGGCACATCATCATCCCCACCCCCACCCCTTCTCTGAAAAAGAAGGCAGTCTCTCTCGGGACCAGCCAGCCTGGGCCTGGAAGAGAAGGACATAAGGCCGGTTTTCTCAGTCAGTCAGTCAGTCAGTCAGTGCGCGGTTTCTTTTTCATGCATTTCATGAGAGAAAACTGCAATTCACAAAACCACCACTAGATGGCGCGCGTTCGCCGTCGACAAGGTGGATGGGGCGGCGGGAGGGGCAAAACACGGGTCGGGTCAGTCACTCGCTCAGTCGGTCAGTCCTCGCCTACCCGGTAGTGGGTAGTGAGAGTTCTGACATACACATACATATAGGTTGTTATAATTCATTATTATCGTCATTTGCTTTTCCTTTTTCCTTTTGGCCTAGTCCTGGGGCTTGGGCTCCGGGCCTGAGCACTGTCCCTGAGTTTCTTTATGCTCAAGGTCACTGCTCTACCACTCGAGCCCCTTCTGGCTTGTTCTGTTTAGGTGGTACTGAGGAATTGAACCCAGGGCTTCAAGCACGCTGAGACACATTCCCAGCCCAGTCCACCTCTGGGATTCCCCCCCCCCCCCCCCCCCCGCACCGGGTTCTGCCCGCCCGGAACCAGAGGTACGGTACTGTCCTCTGCGAGCTCGTGCTCTTGCATGACGACACGGTAGTACTAATTCAGCCCCGAGGAAATCTTCACTAGGGCATTTTCCCCCAAGTCCACCTCCACTTCTGGCGTTTTGGGTGACCCATCGAGATGAAGAGTCTCAAATGGACTTTCCTGCCCGGGCGGGCTATGAACCACTATCCTCAGGTCTCAGC
Source organism: Dipodomys spectabilis (assembly GCF_019054845.1). NCBI lineage: Eukaryota > Metazoa > Chordata > Mammalia > Rodentia > Heteromyidae > Dipodomys > Dipodomys spectabilis. The sequence goes on along the minus strand of NW_024872481.1, from coordinate 8,552 downwards.
CCCCTCGCTCAGCACCTCAGAGGGATGATGGGCAGTGAGCCACTGCTGCCACCGGCACCACCCGGCCGGTGAGCCTTTGCCTGGGGATTTTCTTTACCGACCGGCCGAAAGGTTTCGTGCCCTACCTGTCTTATGGATAAGTTTGCTCTGTTTTCGGTCTTATTTTTGTCCTCATGGACATCCTTCTTTCCCAAGGAAAAGGGGCCTCGGCTCGGGGAGAGAGTCAATTCCTGAGGCCAGACAATCCATAGGAGGAACTTTCTGCCACAGTGTGGTGTGGTGTGGTGTGGTGTGGTGTGGTGTGGTGTGGTGTGGTGTGGCAGCTCAGATATCACAAGGACTGCCATCTCTCGTGTGCAGGATACCCGGGGAGGGGAACTGCGGGGTGGGGGTGAGCAGAGGCATTTTCTCCTTCCGGAAACCAGATGATGATTGAATAAAATTAGCCATCCATCCTTGAGACATTCTCAAGGAGGTGGGCTGGGAATGTGTCTGGGTTGGTAGACAGCTTCCCCTAAAAACTCGGGCCTAAATGGCGGCGGCGGCATCCATCTTGTTCACAGACCGAGTGTCCACGTTGAAAATGAGAGTCTCTTCTGGGACGCTGGTTCCTGCTCCCTCCTTCCTTCTTCCAAGGAAGAAGTTGCCGCTGGCGGGTGGGTTCCAGGCTGGCAAGCAGAGTAAGCAGAGCCCCGCTGGAGTCCACAAGGAAAAGCAAGACCGAGGGGAGGCGGGGAGGCGGGGAGGCGGGGAGGCGGGGAGGCGGGGAGGGGGGACACAGAGACAGACAGGAGACAGAGAGGCAGAGAGAAAGAGACAGAGACAGAGACAGAGACAGAGACAGAGAGAGACAGAGACCCAGCGACCGACGGAAAGACACACAGGGGAAGAGATGGAGGGGGAGCGAGAGATCCACAAATCTAACTACACCAACTGAATAATCAGACAGACAGACAGACAGACAGACAGACAGACAGACAGACAGACACACACACACACACACACACACACACACACACACACACACACACACACACCACACCGACACACAGGCAGACAGAGGGAGAGATGGGGAGTATAACTAGATCACCTGAATCAACAAACAGGAACAGGCACACATGCCCCCGCCACACACACACACACACACACACACACACACACACACAGAGGCAAAGACAAGAGACCGACACACAGACAGGCAGAGAGGGGGAGACATGGAGGGGGAGCCCTAGAGACCCATCAGTGTGACTGACTAGATCACCTGAATAAATTTATTCCTTCCCTGCCCTGCCCTCATGTATGAAGGTAGACGATTGGTATGGAGTTCTTCTTGTCACCAAACACAGGTGAGGGCTAGTGACTTTTTACCCTTCCATGTAGGGACTCTTCCCTTAGGACCCTTGATTTTGATCATTGAATGAGAATTTCTGGAGGAGTCACTCTGGTGGAGTTTTATGGAGTAAGCAATCAGGCAACCAGACAACCATACAACCCGACCACAAAAAAAAAAAAAAAAAAAGCAGACACAGACAGACAGACAGACAGACAGACAGACAGACAGACAGACAGAGAGACCCACACAGCTCCTGACTTCATGGGTGTTTTCAGGGTTAAAGTGGGGGGTCGGGGGGAATGTGGCAACTGAATTATGCACAGATAGTTGTTTTATCTTTGCTCCAATCTCAACTCTAGATGTTTGGGGTATTTCTTTACAGATAAGATAAACAGATCATTAACGCTTGTTTTCTTTCTTTCTTTCTTTCTTTCTTTCTTTCTTTCTTTCTTTCTTTCTTTCTTTCTTTCTTTCTTTCTTTCTTTCTTTCTTTCTTTCTTTCTTTCTTTCTTTGTGTGCCCCCCCTCTCCTTTTTCTCTTTTTTATGGGGGGGGGAGGTGGGCAATCCTGGGACTCGAAGTCAAGGCACTGTCACTCAGCGACTCAGCTTTTTTGGCTCAATTCTAGCAGTCTATCACTTGAACCAGAGCTCCACTTTTGGCTTTATCTGTCTATGTACTATGTACGTGGTGTGTGTGTGTGTGTGTGTGTGTGTGTGTGTGTGTGTGTGTGTGTGTAATATATATTATATATATTCATTTTATACATAGACGTATATATGTATAAACACACATCTATTCGTTTATTTATACACACGTGTATATATACGTGCACATATATATTTATACACATATGTGTATATATACATGCACACATATATTTATACACATACATATATACTGTGATACGCACGCGCGCACACACACACACACACACACACACACACACACACACATTGCCTTATTATTTTCATGATTTTTGTTTTTTTTTGGTTTTGTTTTGTTTTTTGGTTTGGTTTTTCCCGGGACGTGGGGCTTGAACCCTGGCTGGCCCTGGACACTGTCCCCCAACTCTTCAGCTCAAGCCTAGGGCGCTACTACTTGAGCCACAGTACCACTTCCGGTTTTCTGAGTGGCTTATTGGAGATAAGAGTCTCACGGTCTTTCGTGCCCAGGCTGGCTTTGAACCGAGATCCTCAGATCTCAGCTTCCGGAGCAGCTAGGATTACAGGCGCGAGCCACCAGCGCCCAGCTATTTTCATGTTTTTGTGTGTGTGTGTGTCGGGTGTGAGGCTTGAACTCTGGGGCTGGGTGCTGTCTCTCTCTCTCTCTCTCTCTCTCTCTCTCTCTCTCTCTCTCTCTCTGTGTGCTCTTCACCTTCCCAGCCCTCCCCCACTTGTTTTGCCAGTCTAGGGGCTGGCAAAAGAAGAAGAAAGAGAGATTGAGTAAAATTAGCCATCCATCCTTCAGCCATCCTCCTTGAGACATTCTCAATGAAGTGGGCTGGGAATGTGTCTGGGTGGTAGACAGCTTCCCTAAAAACTCGGGCCTAAATGGCAGCAGCGGCATCCATCTTGTTTACAGACCGAGTGTCCACGAGCTCATGTGGGCTTTCATGTTCTCCGTGGGTTGACACGGCCGGCCGGCGGGGGGGGGCGAGCGGACGAGCGAGCGGGGTGGGGTGTGCGATTCATTGGAGATAAGACACCGGTTCCTGCTCCCTCCTTCCTTCAGGGACACCAAGGAAGAAGTTGCCGCTGGCGGGTGGGTTCCAGGCTGGCAAGCAGAGTAAGCAGAGCCCCGCTGGGACTGAAATACATTTCTTCCTGGAGTCCACAACGAAAAGCAAGCGGGGGGGGGGGTGGGGGGGGGGTGGGCGGAGGGGAGAGGACAGAGAGACAGAGAGGAGAGACAGACAGAGACAGAGACAAAGAGGGACAGACACACAGACAGAGACAGAGACCCAGAGACCGACAGAAAGACACACAGGGAAAGAGCTGCAGGGGGAACGAGAGATCCACAAGTCCAACTAGATTCCCCTGAATCAACAAACAGACGGATGGACGGACGGACGGACACACACACACACACACACACACACACACACACACACACGGAGACGGACACACGCGGAGACAGACAGACAGAGGGACACATGGAGGGGGAGCCCTAGAGACCCATTAGTGTGACTGACTAGATCACCTGAATAAATTATTCCTTCCCTGCCCTGCCCTCATGTATTGAGGTAGACTATTGGTATGGAGTTCTTCTTGTCACCAAACACAGGTGAGGGCTAGTGACTTTTTACCTTTCCATGTACGGACTCTTCCCTTAGGACTCTTGATCTTGATTTCAATCATTGAATAAGAATTTCTGGAGGAATCAGAAAGAATGACATTTCCCCATTTGTTAGGAAATGGAAAGGCTTGGAAAAAATTATATTAAGTGAAGTAAGCCAGGCCCAAAGAAACATAGGTCCCATGGTTTCCCTTATTTGCAATATCTAGTATATGTATGGGTCAAGTGGAAAAGGTCAGATAATGTGATGTTAGGAAAACGAACCCTTGAATATGTATTTTAATGGTTTTTTTTTTCATGCACGTGTTTCTAACGCATTTATAGGATTGTTTCTTTTTTGCTTTGTATGTCCCCCCCCCCCCACAGTGTAACCCCCGCTTTCACTATATTTGATGTCAGTATAACTTATGGGGGAGATGGGGACAAACAAGTCGTTTAAGGATTCAGGTGGACCTGTTGCAACAATGAGAAGTACAAAATGTCGTGTGAAAAAGGAGATTTACGGTGGGGGGGCGGGGAAGGGGGAAGGATTGGGTTGGGGGGAGGGGGGTGGCTGGGAAGGGAGATGAAGTGTAAACAAAGGAGGAGGCTGCAATGCTTGGTAGGAAATGTGTGCATTATCCTGCCCATGTAGTTGTAACCCCTCTGTACAGTATGTTCTCAAATAAAATAAAATAAAATTTAAAAAAAAAAAAAGAATTTATGGAGTAAGCAAGCAGGCAACCAGGCAACCAGACAACCAGTCCAAAAAAAAAAAAAGGCAGACACAGTCAGACAGACAGAGAGACCCACACAGCTCCTTGACTTCATGGGTGTTTTCAAGGTTAAAGCGGGGGGGGGGGGGGGGGGAAATGTGGCAGCTGAGTTATGTACAGATAGTTAGTTGTTTTATCTTTGCCCCAACCTGAATTTCTAGATGTTTGGGGCATTTCTTTACAGGTAAGAGAAAGAGGTCACTGACTCTTCCTTCCTTCCTTCCTTTTTTCTTTCCTTTCTTTCTTTTTTCCCCCACCATCTCTCTCTCTCTCTCTCTCTCTCTCTCTCTCTCTCTCTCTCTCTCTCTCCTTTTTCTCTATTTTTTTGGAGGGGTGGGCAATCCTGGGTCTTGAAGTGAGGGCCTGAGTACTGTCACTCAGACACTCAGCTTTTTCGGCTCAAGTCTAGCACTGTACCATTTGAGCCACAGCGCTACTTATGTCTATGTACGTGATATCTATCTATCTATCTATCTATCTATCTATCTATCTATCTATCTATCTATCTATTGATATAGATATACATCTACATATATCTATATATATCTATGTGTGTGTGCGTGCGTGTGTGTGCGTGAGTATGCGTGTATGTATATATCTATACATATATATGTGTTTATATGCATATACATATATAAACACATTCATTTATTTATACATATACGTATATACGTATAAGCACACATATGTTCATTTATTTATACATATATATACATACACACACACACACACATATATATATATACTTATACATAGTGTGATACACACATATAAATATACGTATATCCACTTATTATTTACGTGCTTTTTTTTTTTTTTTTTTTTTTTTTTGTCGGCCTTGGGGCTTGAACTCTGGGCCTGGGCGCTGTCCCTCAGCTCTTCAGCTCAAGGCGAGCGCTCTACCACTTGAGCTACAGCACCACTTCCGGTTTTCTGGTGGTTTATTGGAGATCGGAGTCTATAGGTCTCTCCTGCCCGGGCTGGCTTTGAACCGCGATCCTCAGATCTCAGCCTCCTGAGTAGCTAGGATTACAGGCGTGAGCCACCAGCGCCCGGCTTATTTACATGCTTTTTGGTTGTTGTTTTTTTTATCTCCCCCCTCCCCCGCCCAGACGTGGGGCCTTGGGAAGGGATCTGCAGGGGGGGGTGTGCAGAGGCATTTTCTCCTTCGGGAAACCAGGTGATGATTTAGTAAAATTAGCCATCCATCCTTGAGACATTCTCAAGGAAGTGGACTGGGAATGTGGGTGGTAGACAGCTTCCCTAAAAACTCGGGTCTAAATGGCAGCAGAGATGGCAGCGGCGGCATCCATCTTGTTTACAGACCGAGTCTCCATGTTCAACATGAGACTCCTCTAAACTGAGTCTTTGCATGTTCTTGAGCTCATGTGTGGCTTTCATATTCTGTGTGGGTTGACACGGGCGGGCGGGTGGCCAGGCGGGTGATTCATTGGAGATAAGAGTCTCTTTTGGGGCACCGGTTCCTGCTCCCTCCTTCCTTCGGGGACACCAAGGAAGAAGTTGCCTCTGGCGGGTTCCAGGCTGGCAAGCTGAGTAAGCAGAGGCCACTGGGCCTGAAATACAGTTCTGCCTTGAGTCCACAAAGAAAAGCAAGGGGTGGGGGAGGGGAGAGGACAGAGACACAGGAGAGACAGACAGAGAGGAGAGACAGAGACGGAGAGAGAGAGACAGAGACCCAGAGACCGATGGAAAGACACACAGAGTAAGAGATGGAAGGGGGAGCGAGAGATCCACAAGTCCAACTAGATCTGAGATACACACACACACACACACACACACACACACACACACACACACACAGAGGCAGACAGAGGGAGACATGGACAGGGAGCCAGAGACCCATTAGTGTGACTGACTAGATCACCTGAATAAATTATTCCTTCCCTGTCCTGCCCTCATGTATTAAGGTAGACGATTGGTATGGAGTTCTTCTTGTCACCAAACACAAGTGAGGGTTAGTGACTTTTTACCCTTCCATGTAGGGACTCTTCCCTTAGGACCCTTGATTTCGATCATTGAATGAGAATTTCTAGAGGAGTCGCTCTGGTGGAGTTTTATGGAGTAAGCAAGCAGGCAACCAGACAACCTGACCACCCCCCCAAAACAAAAAAAAGGCAGACACACACAGACAGACAGACAGACAGACAGACAGACAGAGAGACCCACACAGCTCCTGACTTCATGGGTGTTTTCAGGGTTAAAGCGGGGTGGGGGGGATGTGACAACTGAATTATGCACAGATAGTTGTTTTATCTTTGCTCCAATCTCAATTCTAGATGTTTGGGGTATTTCTTTACAGATAAGAAAAACAGATCATTAACGCTTGTTTTCATCCTTCCTTCCTTCCTTCCTTCCTTCCTTCCTTCCTTCCTTCCTTCCTTCCTTCCTTCCTTCCTTCCTTCCTTCCTTCCTTCCTTCCTTTCTTTCTTTCTTTCTTTCTTTCTTTCTTTCTTTCTTTCTTTCTTTCTTTCTTTCTTTCTTTCTTTCGTGTTTCCACCCCTCTCCTTTTTCTCTTTTTTATGAGGAGGTGGGCAATCCTGGGACTTGAAGTCAAGGCACTGTCACTCACTCAGCCACTCAGCTTTTTTGGCTCAAGTCTAGCAGTCTATCACTTGAACCAGAGCTCCACTTTTGGCTTTATCTGTCTATGTACGTGGCGCGCGCGCGCGCGCGCGCGCACGCGCGCGTGTGTGTGTGTCTGTGTGTGTGTGTGTGTGTGTAATATATATATTATGTATATTCATTTTATACATAGACGTATATATGTATAAACACACATCTATTCGTTTATTTATACACATATGTATATATATACATGCACGCATATATTTATACACATACATATATAGTTATATATAGTGTGATACACACACACGCACACACACACATACACACACACATTACCTTATTATTTTCATGATTTTTTTTTTTGTTTTTTGGTTTTTTTTGTTTTGGTTTTTCCCGGTACGTGGGGCTTGAACCCTGGCCCTGGACACTGTCCCCCAACTCTTCAGCTCAAGCCTAGGGCTCTACTTCTTGAGCCACAGTACCACTTCCGGTTTTCTGAGTGGCTTATTGGAGATAACAGTCTCAAGGTCTTTCGTGCCCAGGCTGGCTTTGAACCGAGATCCTCAGATCTCAGCTTCCCGGAGCAGCTAGGATTACAGGCGCGAGCAACTAGCGCCCAGCTATTTTCATGTATTTGTGTGTGTGTGTCGGGTGTGAGGCTTGAACTCTGGGGCTGGGTGCTGTCTCTCTGTGCTCTACACCTTCCCAGCCCTCCCCCACTTGTTTTGCCAGTCTGTCTAGGGGCTGGCAAAAGAAGAAGAAAGAGAGATTGAGTAAAATTAGCCATCCATCCTTCAGCCATCCTCCTTGAGACATTCTCAATGTCTCAGTGTGTCTCAATGTGTCTGGGTGGTAGAGAGCTTCCCTACAAACTCGGGCCTAAAGGGCAGCAGCGGCAGCGGCGGCATCCACCTTGTTTACAGACCGAGTGTCCACGTTCAAAATGAGAAGCCTCTACACTGAGTCTTTGCATGTTCTTGAGCTCATGTGGGCTTTCATGTTCTCTGTGGGTTGACACGGCAGGCGGGCCGCCGGCCCAGCGAGCAGGGTGTGCCATTCATTGGAGATAAGAGTCTCTTTTGGGGCACCGGTTCCTGCTCCCTCCTTCCTTCGGGGACACCAAGGAAGAAGTTGCCTCTGGCGGGTTCCAGGCTGGCAAGCTGAGTAAGCAGAGGCCACTGGGCCTGAAATACAGTTCTGCCTTGAGTCCACAAAGAAAAGCAAGGGGTGGGGGAGGGGAGAGGACAGAGACACAGGAGAGACAGACAGAGAGACAGAGAGGAGTGACAGAGACAGAGAGACAGAGACCCAGAGACCGATGGAAAGACACACAGAGTAAGAGATGGAAGGGGGAGTGAGAGGTCCACAAGTCCAACTAGATCTGAGATACACACACACACACACACACACACACACACAGAGGCAGACAGACGGAGACATGGAGGGGGAGCCCTAGAGACCCATCAGTGTGACTGACTAGATCACCTGAATAAATTTATTCCTTCCCTGCCCTGCCCTCATGTATTAAGGTAGACGATTGGTATGGAGTTCTTCTTGTCACCAAACACAGGTGAGGGC
>NW_024872480.1:0-15784 GCF_019054845.1 Dipodomys spectabilis | reverse complement strand
GTGACAAAATATTTCCCTTGAGAAAGATATAGGAGGGTGCCAAAAGTATGAAGTAGTTCAGATAATTTTGAAGAATTTAGAAATGCAAGCCCAATTATATCTCTTTAAATAATAATTATGTAAGTGGAAGGGGAAAAAAAAGGTAAGAGAAGCAAATAACTGACAGCAGATCATTGTCCCAAGTTAGAGTAGGAAAAGACATAATCTATAACTTCCAAATTAAAGAGAGACAATATAATACGTCCCACTTAATTTAGGTACATGCAAAGTATTTACTTGGCTTTTCCGTACTTAAATGCTCCAAAATAAATGAAAACTGAAAAGAAAATTTTTTTGATTGCCATTGCTTCAACTTGAACACTAACTGTGATCAGCCCTCTTTTTCTTACTTTGCACTTGGAAAATAGTCCCTAAGTTGATGATGTTGTGGCTGATTAGAGTCAGAGTTAGGGGCTTATACTTGTACAATTATCCCAAAATAGTTTAAAACAGTTTTCTCCCAAGATATCCAACTACATTTTCTGAAACTGTACTTTGAACACACCCTCACACCTGAGCACATTATTTGAAATTATACTTCAGCTTTTCTTGGCACATTCTCCTTTGTGTCTTTGTCTTCTTTGCACATTCCTTTTGAGTTCATAGTTGCTCTATTTCCATTTCATCTGTACAAACTGCTAAGAACATTGTTCAACTACCACTTCTTGTTTGCACACGCTCAGTCTATGTATGAAAGTACTTTGTCCATGTTAAGCAATAGGGTAATACTCACTCTCTGAGGAGAAAAGTTCCACAATATAACCCTATGCCCACATTAGAGCATGTAGAATTTAAAGCATTTTGAGAGAACAGTGATATTAGAATTGAAAGGCTCCTTAGGGACATTTTCTTGGAGCTCATTAGTTTACGCAGGAGAAATATAAACACAAAATTTGGAGCTAATTATTAAGTATCCAAATTAACATTAGATTCTAGATGTTGTGTTAATACAAGTCTCGATTGTATTATTGTTACATCTGAAAACTTCACAACTTGACAATGTGTATGTGAAAATGAAAGAAAGGCATTAAAGCAAAATGTCTTATCTTTTTAGGCATTTAATTCTAGTGGTGAGTGTAATGTCTGAATTTTTCCATTCAATAAAAGCTTGAAGTTTATAAGAACATTTTTCTACATATAACAATTTGTGTCAGGTTGATTGACAGGGTTATTTCAGCATGGAGATATACCTAAGAAGAATTAGATTTCAATAGAGTATTTGGCGGTTATGATTTGTTAAAGTCTATTGAGGCATTTTCTGTTCTAAAGAAGAATCAATTCAAGGAGTCTTCAGTCACATCAGTAAAACTGTATGTTTAATCTAATACTTGGTGTTACTTGTCCTACATTTATAATGAGTAGGCTGATAAATATATTTCAATAAAATCCCAAACTGATATGGATTGATGGGTCACTAATTGGAACTGTAGGACAAATTAGGCTTGTCTGTGCTGTAGTTCAATCTATAATCTCCTGGCTAAATAAAGTTTTCAAAATTGTTCACAGAATACCTCTAAGAAAAGTTCATGACAGTTATATCTGTATAATATTTTTAAGGTCAGTGTTAAAGCATTTGTTCCCAACATTTAAAATCAATAGGATCTGTTGAATTAATGGATCCAGAATTTTATGTCTTCACATTCATATCTCAACATTTTATCAATATGACTTTCACCAAAACACTGTTCTTATTGAACTTGTCTATGTCCTCTTACTTTTCAAATCCGAATAGATTTCTTTCAATATCTTCCTGAAAATTCTTTCGTTCCTTTTCTTCTGTAAATCTGTGTTTATTAATTTTTGTTACCTTATTTATCTCTTTCCTCCAATCTTATCCGCACTCGTACTGACATTATTCACACTTTTGTCAGAACTTTCCTTTTCCTCTTCCCTTTAATAATTTCCCTGATTTTATTATTTTTTATATTCATGTTCGTGGATATTTTGATGATGTTCAAACAGAACTATCTTTGCATCTGTTTAACGTAAACCTTAGAACTAGCAGAGAGTTTTTTCCTTCTAAATCCATCTTTTCCACCTGAAGTCCTTATCACCAAGAATGTAACTAACACAGTTAGGAGACCGAGATGTGGAAACATTTTAGATTTCCTTTTACCCTACCTCCATCCATTAGATAAGATGAATGATCAAGATTTTCTCAGTTTCTGTCACTAATGTAATGTCTATGTACTCCTTTTTGTGCCCCTGAAACCAACCTATTGCAAATACTCATCACCAGTCATTCAGTCCTAAAACAACTGTTTACAAAATATGCATTTTTCCCCATGGTCTTTTCATATTGGTCCTCTCCATCAACCAATGACTCTCCTTGTAAGCACACAGGGTGAAGAACTCAGACAAAAATTCTAGTACCATTATTTACTCACAACATTGACTTTTTGTCTTGCATTGCTCATCTGTAAATGGATGTAATCTACCAGAAATATTGAAGAGTATATTTGTTGATTTCTAGAGCAAGGAAAAAGAAAGCAAACAGTCCTTACATTTTCTACCTTAGCTTACAAATAAGGAAAGTGTCAAATTCAGTTTGTTGGTATAAAGTCAGAAATAGTTTCATGCAGAAATAAAAATAAATTTTAACTCCTGGCTCTACAGCTTGTGTCATTTTATGGTAACTGGATATATGTAAATGTTATTATGTAAATTGTGTCATGTATTTACAGCTGTAATGAAGAACATACTCTTAATATATCAATGTAAAACATTAGTTATTGAATAGTATCTATATGAGAATGTTATTTGAACTAATCACACTAAGTTGAAACCTACATCTTAGTCCATCAAAATATGGAAATAAATGATTTTATTTATAAGAAAATAATAACACCAATTACAGTGAGTATACATTAGAAAGACTACCTGTTTATGTGATTGTATTTCTTGATATTGAAACACTCCTGTTTTTATTCTGTTTTTTTTTTTTTTTTTTTTTGGTTCGTCATGGGGACTGGACTCTTGGCCTGGCACTGTCCCTCAGCTCTTCAGCTCAATGCACTCTACCACTTGAGCCACGGTGCCACTTCCCGCTTTTTCTGCTTATTTGGTGCTGAGGAATGAAACCCAGAGCCTCATGTAGGCAAGGCCAGCACTCTGCCACTGAGCCACCTTCCCAGCCTTCCTCTTGTTATTGTTTTTGTATGTAATCCAACGATGTTTATAACTATGTATTCAATGTTGGAAATTTAGCTTCAAAGTTATCTAAAGTTTTTATTTTTCCTTTTCAATCACAACATCGTCATTATCAGGCTACACTGTGGTCATCATCCTCTCCACCCAAATTATTATTAGCATCATAAGTGCTAATTATTGAATGTCGGATATCTGTCTATGATTTTACTATTATTTGTCTTTTGATTAATAATTTTAATGTTACCGCTGTGCATGCATCCATACTGAAATTTAGAACAAATAAACAAAAACACTAAACCATATCAAGTAGCTTGACTATGTGCTTATAACAAAATATAGAATAGATTTTTTGAAGCATTGCAAATTCCTAATGAGTATGAATTAACTTCCTCTGTCTCCTTAACAACAAACAAATATTAAAGAGTTTGGGCAGAACCTTTTAAAGTAATATATGTAAATATTCCTACAATATCATGTGTATATCTAAAATTCCCTTGAAAGTAATAAACTCTACTTTCTGTTGAAATATAGTTATTTTATTCTAGGAAACTTTTAGCAAAATAGACTGTATATCTTTGAAATGAAAAAGGTCAAAAATAGTAACATAAAAGTTTTAGAGGGAGTCTGTCATATATATATATATATATGTATATATATATAAATATTATGAGTAGAATAGTACATTTTTAGACATTATTTGTCCTCAGAAATATATACATAAATCTAAATTTATTTGCAGAATGATATACATCATAGTGAAACAAACATCTTAAAACATATTTAAAATTAAAAAAACAAAACTTCGTGAAACCAAGTGCTGGTAACTCACCCTTATAATACGAACTATTCTGGGTGCTGAGATCTTAGAATTGTTTTTGAAACTAGCCCAGACAGAAAAGTACTTCTTAGATTCTTATCTCCAATTAACCAATAAAAACAGAAATTAGTTCTTTTCCTCAAGTTGTAGAGTGCTGTCTTTGAGAATAAAAAGGCTTGGGACAATGCCCAGGCCTTGCAAGAAACACCCACAACAACAAATTGTATCACATTAATTTGACAAAAGCATATTTTAACTGCTGTGAACATTTCTTAGAAACATGAATACATACCCCTGGAAAATATTAAGTAAAAATGTATAGAACATTTACGTCTATGTTAAAGACATGAATATTTAGATTGTTTAAGAAATTTAGGTAATGATTAGAAGTTAAGAATAATGACAGGTAGGTCATATATTGAGACTGGTTTTTTTATTCTATTTTACAATAGAAATAAAATGATATTTATAATGATTATATAAAATTACTCTTGGTTGGTATTTGAATTATCATAAGTGATAAATATTTTTAAATGATTTCCAAAGCAAAGGAGTATCAATTCTTTTGTAATTTCAAAACAATTAAGAAAATGATTTCAAGGCTGGTTCACTCTAAGTCTATACTTGTTTTCTTGTTCTAGTTTTCATATGTTTGTAGACTTTAAAATTCCAAAAATTTAATGGATATTGGCATTCAGGAACATATTCACATACACTAATATTGGAGTCCCTTAAGTGGAATTGTTTTATTTCATTTGTTACTTTCACAAATGAATCAAGATGATTGTGTATTTTGTTCTTTTCACTGCTTTTAGCTCTTATCTTGAGAATACGTTTTTCCTAGCAAAGTAAATATAAGCAATTGGATTGAGCAAGTAACATATAACTTTCATAAAATGCAGATGCATAGATTTGTGTCTTCTGTAATTTGCTAAAAGTTTCTTCCAGAAAAGTTTCTCAATTATTAGAAGTTTTTCCCCTTCCCCTCCAAAAATTATACTGACATCACATACAGTGAAAGCAGGGGTTATACTGAGGGGGAGGGAAATACAAAGAAACAAAGAAATAATCTTATAAATGTGTTAGAAACAATCGCATGAAAAAAAAAATTTGAATACATATCTTAGGCTTCATTTCCCGACCAAAATATACTTGACTCAGACATATACTTGATGTTGCAAATAAGGGAAACCATGGGAAAAAATAGGGATACAGGTGGACTCATTGCAACAATGAGATGTACAAGTCGTTACGTCAAAAAATGAACTTTACAACTTTGGTTGGGGGGGTTAGCGGGGAGGATTGGGTGGGACGGCGGAGGAGGATGGGAAGGAATGGGAAAGGAATAGGCTACAATGCTTGATATGAAATGTACTCATTTTCTTGCCCATGTAATTGTAACCCCTCTGTACAGTATTTTCACAATAAAAAAATAAAAATAATAAAAAAATTACTTAGAAATGATGCATAATTCCTAGGTATTCCAGTTTTCACATGTAGTTTTGCCTTGAGTTATCTCTGTATAAACTCAAACGGACAAAATACCCTCAAAATAAACAGAAATCACATCTTTGTTTTAAATGCAGTAGTTTACAAAGAGTTTTATCCAACACCAAAAACATCTTTTTAGCTATTCTGCATTTTGGGTGAAGAAGTTTTAACAATAGTTTTTTTTTCTGACATGCAATTCACTTACAATATATTATCTCCTTTTATTGTATATATTTTAGTGCTTTGGAAGTGAATTGTACCTTCATAGGTTTTCAAAGCCAAATTTTCACAAACTTGCATTTCTTCAAAGAGAAATGCTGTAAATTTCAGAAGAGACATTAAAATAGATATAAAATTCAGTTACAGGAATTTGCCCAGCATACATCCTGTATAGTGTGTCTTTTCAAAATTTGTTTTTGGGGATCGTTTCCCGGGACTCACACATAATATTCAAGTTCACTGTCAATTAACTACATTCTCTGTCCAAAAAAGTTTTTAACTTCTGATTAATACAGTAATGGAAGTGTAATGCCGGGATCCTATACAATTCTCTTTCACCTTTTGAAGACTTGAAAATTGTTTGCTAAAATGATTGCAGTATTATACAAATCGATCACTACAAGAAGTATATGAATTTCTCCACAAGTGTATTACTATATTTTGCGTCCTCTTTTTATATCATGGTCATACTAGTGAGTTTTCTTTTTATCATTTCTTAGACACTAAAGAGGAGCTTATTTCATATGCTCCTCCTATTGACTATTAATTTACATATGTTATTTAAAGAAATATCCTATTCAGGAAAAAATTTATATAGTAGAAGATATAAAAATACTTAAGGTTCAGAATCATTGTAGCATTAACATTGTAGCATTAACAAATATGTGCCCTCTGTTGGATATGTTTTTATTTCTGTTATAGTGTCCCTTGAATTATGAAAGGTTATCACTTGATATAATCCAGTTTTTGCTTTTCTTTAGCTACTAATAATTTCCATGTCAAATTTTTAGAAACCTTTATTGATTAATGTCGTGAATTTTTACATTTATGTTTTATAGGGTTTTACACCTCAGATTCAGTTTGATAATCATTCTTTATAAGGTTTGAGGTAGGCCAGGTGCTGGTGGCTCACGCCTGTAATCCTAGCTACACAGGAGGCTGAGATCTAAGGATCGTGGTTTAAAGCCAGCCAAGGCAGGAAAGGCCATAACACTCATATCTCCAACAAACCAGTAGAAAACCAGAAGTTTTGCTGTTGCTCAAGTGGTAGAGTGTTCACCTTGAGCCGAAGAGCACATGGACAGTGCCTAAGCCCAGAGTTCAAACTCCATGACTGACATA
Source organism: Dipodomys spectabilis (assembly GCF_019054845.1). NCBI lineage: Eukaryota > Metazoa > Chordata > Mammalia > Rodentia > Heteromyidae > Dipodomys > Dipodomys spectabilis. Next base: position 8,946 of record NW_024872480.1, on the reverse strand, counting down.
CAAACAAACAAACAAAGGATTGAGGTAGTAGTCTAAGATCATTCTTTAAATCTAGAGAGGCAATAGTGCCATTACAACCATTTAAGATTCTGTTTTTATTTCATAAAGTCATAGCATCCTTTTCAAAATCTGTGGACCATAAAACTACGAATTTATTTTTGACAAATCTGTTATCTTCTTCTATGTGTCTGTTCTTATAGTAGAACTATGTTGTCTTCACTACTAAACATGGTAATACTATTCAAAGCTAGTATGAAGGCTCAAGCTAAACCATTTTACAAGATTGCCGTGACTGACCTGTATTCCTTGAATTTACATAGGAGATTATTGAGCAGGTGGACCAATATTCTACAGAGATATCTAAATATTTGATATTCACTCATATTTCGCCCCTTGTGAAAATACAAACCCCTGATTTTATATATAGAAAATGTATTTAGAGACTGTTCAATGCAACTAAAATTAACTTAGGAATGAGTTAAGATTTAGATAACAGTACAGCATAATAAAGCTGAATGATAACAACTTGAGCTGTACTGCCGAAGAGAATGGGAGGGGGAAGAATGGTGGACCACATAGGAGCTGTAGGTCTTTGGTATTGTTTCAAAAAAACAGAAAGACTTCAGAGAAGAGAAGGAGAAAAATAAAGTGTCCTGAATCTAGTTTCTTTGTAATCCACCTGATAGATTGGACTGAAAGTCAGATAACATGGGAAAAATAAAATTAAAAAAAAAAGCATTGTATAGAGCTGTTACAATTTAAAGAAGTAATAGGAATATAATTAATTTCTAAAGAAATAAGAGAAAGAATAACAATAACAATTGCTAACGTGGATAGAAGATGGATCACATTTTATCATATATAATTTTGAAAAAACATACTAGAAATGAAAACTTAAAAGTCATAATTTAAAATACAATTTTTATTATAAATAGATAGTATAGCTCAGTGGTAAATCATTGGCCTAACATATGTGAGCAATTGTGTGATCACCCAAGCATTACAAAGTACACACAAATACACACACACACAAAACCCACATAAATATACACACAGACACACCACATACACACATTTGTTATTATCATATTAAACAGAGGAAATTATCACAAATAGTAAATGTATTTGTGATAAAATATATTTCATATATTTTAATATATGAAATCATAATATTGCTCATACTATTCAAAAGTTTAGTAGAAATAAAATAGTCACAAGATACTTGGATTCGTATAGATTAATTAAATTGAAAATTAAAAAATAAAAGACCTGAGAACTTTGCAAACAAGTTTTAAATAATGAACATTTTGAATTATGTGTCCTATTTTTTTGACAAAAGATTGATCTTACTGGTGTTTTAACTCAAGATTTAGAATATGATAACCATGTGCTCTATATCTTGCTAGGGATGGCTATATCTCTAATCATTTCACTCTGGTAATTTTATGATAAAGTCTCATATTTTTTCAGTCTCTCCTGAATCACAAACCCAATTTACACTTCCCACCATAGTTAGAAAATGGAAACTACAAACACTATGCCCAGCTCAAACAGTTTTTTTTTAAAATTCAAGTACAAATATTTCCAAAAACTGAACATGTAATTCAGCCTTTTTAAATAAAGTATGTGCTTCTTGAAAATACAGTATTTGTTACCTGGACAAATATGTTTAGAACTATAATAAAATAAATTTATTTAAATTCACCAATCATAAAATTTAAGAAAATAATTTTTAAATATTCACATGTTAACTATTTTGAAAGCAAAAATATATGTCTGAATAATTTACATGTGTTAAAATTATGCAAAACTAGATTAACTAATCCTACAACTCTGAAAAAAGAATTACCCTAAAGAAACAAGACAAAATAAGTTCAAAATTTGAAATTTGGAAAATAAAATGAAGTGTACTCTTTAGTTGACTTAAATAACTGTAAACCCTCTGTATATCAATTTTATAATAAGAAATGCATGAACAAAGTAAGAAAATTACACATTGGTCAATAACGACAGGAAAAATATCAGTAGTTTTTTTTGAGTGTGCAAAAAATCAATGGAAGAGATAACAATGTTCCTTCCATAATAAATGTACTCATTTCCTTACTTATGTAACTATCCCTTCTGTACATTACCTTTACAATAAAATTAAATTGAAATTAAAAATAAACTAAATAATATACCAATAAAGAATTCGTAGAGAGTTAGGAATGTGGCTCAGTGGCAGAGCTCTTGCTTTGCATGCTTGAAGCGCTGGGTTCACTTCCTCAGCATCACATAAACAGAAAAAAAAAAGCCGGAAGTGGCGCTGTGGCTCAAGTGGTCGAGTGTTAGCCTTGAACTACCCTTGAGGAACAGCGCCCAGGCCCGGAGTTCAGGTTATACGACTGGACCTCCCCCTCCAAAAAATACAGAATTACTAGAAGCCATTGGTTAAAAACTTTTTAGAAAATTGCCCTATGTATCCAAGTAATATAATATGATGATACTATTTAAATACTTCAACTTCAGCAGAGAAGCCAAAAGTTTAAAAACGGGTACAAAGTAAAGTAATAAATCAGAATATATTACTATTAATAATAATCATAAGATGAATTTATATTGTTAGTCAAATAGGTAAGAAATGAGGCAATTTGCCATTCGTTTGCACTTAATAAGTGAGAAAGAATTTTCTAGGTCTTTTTAAATATACAATATGTTTAATGAAGAAACTATTCTGTCACATATAATAATCAGATGAAGGTGATATTAGAACAAAGAGCAGATTGTACTAAGTTTTGGATGTTAATGTATATACTTATTTTTGTTGTGGGAAATTGTGTTCAATTTGGTGTATTGTTTTTGTTAGACTGGTGTCATATCATTGGTTAATTTTAGGATAGGGGTTCCCTTTCCACAAGAACATGCACCTGATCTGTCTTTTTAGCCTTCCGATTATCAATGGCATAACAGTTGCACACCAACTTGTCTAAATTCCTACCTTGGCTGGCCCGGATTCTCCAGTCCTTCCAATCTTAACCTGTAGATAGTGCAGGATGGTGGAAATAATCAAATGCACCCAGCTATAGATTGAGAAGGAAGTCCACTAAACTTTTGGCCTGGGTTCTGTTCTCAAGCCTCCCCAATAGTTAAGAGTTCAGATGGGAGCCCCTGGTGCCAAGCAGTAAGAGTATTTTTTAAAGCAACTAGACATACATATGACTTAGCCATGTGAACACCTCAGGAGAAGAATAAAAGAGCAGTGAAGCATAGTGGACAGGCCCAATTTTAACTAGCTACTTAGAGGCTGAAGAAGCTTAGCTAGCTATTCAGGAGTCTGAGATCTGAAGACCACTGTTCCAAGCCAGTCCAATCATGAAAATACGTGCGATTATCTCCAAAAAAACAGAAGTGAAACAATGGCTCAAGTGGTAAACCACTATCCTTGGTCACAGAAGCTTAGGGAGAGTGCCCAGGCACTATCAAGCCTCAGGAATGATGAATGAATGAATGAGCATTTGCACATGCGAGTGCGTTTATATGTGTGCATGTGTACACACACATTCTCTCTCTCTCTCACACACACACATACACAGAAATGAGTACTTCAATGCGAAGTTCTTTTTTCTTTACCTTGCTGTAATCTATTTCCCTGTATTAGTTTACAAATTAACAAAATCAGCTAAGCACCTATTTACATACAACTCATCATGTTTCTCTAATGTCAACTCTCATTTTGGAAACATGCTGGTCCCAAACTATTTTTCCCCATATTTCTGTAGCATTCCTACTGATTATACACAAATTGTGCTGATATGATGTCTAAAAGTTATTATTCTTCTACAGGATCCACGGGTCCTAGGATCCCAGGTCCCATTTATCTGCATCATCAGAAAACTAGGGCAAGAGTTCTCACCTAGGCCCAGGCAACATGCCAACAGAAAGTAATTGAAGACCCATCTCAATTTCTCATTTCTTATATTTCAGGGCCCCAATTCCTTGTAATGCAGGAGTTAGCAGTAAGCAATTGTGAATTCCAGGCAACTTAAAATACAGAATGAGATCCAAAATGTTAAAGTACAGTAATGCAAACTTTCAATTTTCAGATGACCATCCCATATGAGTGAACATGACCAAAAATGTCACAAGATTTGTTATTTGTAATACCCCTCTCCTAATGATTAATGAATGATTCAGTCCAGCATCAGCAGGCCAAAACATAGTTCCTAGAATGATAGATCCATAATTGGTCTACCAATGCTAGGAATCCTTGACATAGAGGTCAAATATAATTCAGAAAAAACATTAATTGTGAAGATCCTTAGTACTTCAAAACACTGGTACTTCAATAAAACTTGGTTCTGTAGTATAAAAATGTTGTCATTCTCAAACAAATGATAACCTACATTTAATCTCCTGAAAGTATATTCCTTTTCAAATAAACTTTTTAAAATCACATTTGAAAAAATAACACTTTACACGTAGATGATATTTAATGACGTTACTAGATTTTCAAGTGTAGGGAGCAAGTTACAATAGACTTGATTTATTTACCCAGCACTGATGCCAAACAGGTTCAACAATTCATTAAAGTGTAGAAATAGTTCCCCCCACCATTTGTGTTTTTCAGTAGGTGCCTTCGAAAATTTGTTAAATAGATCAGCCTCCCATATTTCAAACCAAAACATTAGCTAATAAAGTAAATTTCATCACATAATAAGTACATTTATAAAAGTCATGAATAGCTGTCTTATCATATGGTGTTTTATTTTTTCCCTATGGTTCTAACATACTAAGAAATATGACTTTAATTCTTGAATATGGGTACTCATCAGATATTTGACAAACATAAAATCTGTCTTCTTTCTCTATCATATTCCTCTACAGTAGTAAATTTTAGTTTTCTTCTTTTTCCAAAACTTATAGGTAGTAGAAAATATTATCCCATGTAAAATAAAATAATCACAAACCATTGTACAAAGACATTTATAAAACTGGTAGTTAGGAATCCATTCTAAGCCTTTTTTAAACTTTCTTGTTGACTACAGATTAATCTTCCAAATGGAGGTGAATAAAATCATGTCTAGGTGCTTCATGTCTGCATTCTTGCAAAATGTTAATTCAGATGAATGAATTATGGAAATATAAGCTGACATCAGTTCAAGTATATGCAGGATATAAACTATATGGAATGTATATAAAACTTTCAAAGTAGTAGCAGACAGTTTAACAGAATGACTATCAGGAAGTTGAAACCAGAGAGAAATAATAGTAAAGACATAAAATGAATGAAAATGGAACAAGGAGCAAGCGCAGCTAGAATACTCAATGTACACATGTGAGAACGGAAGTGGTAAATAGAAATTAATCTTGTCGAGGGGTTGGTTGAGAATGATAGAAGGAGTGACTCTGATCCCGGAACATTGGACAATTAAATGGACATATTTAATTGTAACACACTTGCACAACCTTTTATATTCAGTGAAAAAACACAACTAAAAAACAAAAACACACAAAAAGCACAACGAAACAGCGATCTCTATAGAGTATGATTATGACCTCTCAAAATTTTAAATAGTTAATGAAGGACAATCTTGGGAAAAGCATACAAAGTTGTTTTAAGTGGGCAGTTTGGGGTAGAAGAGAATTTTTAATAGATTTAAATAGATTGTCTAAGGTTATAAATCACCTACATCTGCTGCAAATATTTTCTTCTGGGAATTCTCTTGGTCTGAACTGGATACTCCAGTCCTCAGCCACCCTTGATAGCTTGTGAAGATAGAATGGAAGAAACAAGATCAAGAACCCATTACTCCACTGGAAAGAAAACAGTCCTTTATGTTTTCTCTCATTTCTCTTGACAACTTTTATTCATAATTTTAAGTCAAGTGATTTTGAATTATATTTTTCCTTCTTTGTTCAAAGTAATTTACTATATATTATTTACCATTTTTTTCTTTTTTAAAATTTGTTATTGCGAACATACTGTACAGAGGGGTTACAATTACATGGGCAAGATAATGAGTACATTTCTTATCAAGCATTGCAGCCTCCTCCTTTGTTTACCCTTCACGTCCCTTCCCAGCCTCCCCCCTTCCCCCCACCCCATCCTTGCCCCCCACAGGAGCTGTAGAGTTCGTTTTCGACATGACAACTTGTACTTCTCATTGTTGCAACGGGTCCACCTGTATCCTTAAACAACTTATTTTTCCCCTTCTCCTCCAGAAATTATACCGACATCAAATATAGTGAAAGCAGGGGTTATACTGTGGGGGAGGGACATACAAAGCAACAAAGAGATAATTTTATAAATGAGTTAAAAAAAATGAATGAAAGAAAAAAAACATTTAAACATATCTAAGGGTTTATTTTCCTAACATCACATTATCTGACCTTTTCTGCTTGACTCATACATACACTAGATATTGCAAATAAGGGAAACCATGGGACCTATGTTTCTTTGGGCTTGGCTTACTTCAATTAATATAATTTTTTCCAAGCCTTTCCATTTCCTAACAATTGGGGCAAGGTCATTTTTTCTGATGGAGGCATAGAATTCCATTGTGTATATATACCACATTTTCTTGATCCATTCATCTACTGAGGGGCATCTGGGTTGGTTCCATATCTTAGCTATGGTAGATAATGCTGCAATAAACATAGTTGTGCTGGTAGCTTTAGTGTGATCTTGTTTGTAAACATTTGGGTAAATGCCCAAAAGTGGGATTGCTGGGTCATCGGGGAGCTCTATGTGTAGTCTTTTGAGGAACCTCCATACCGCTTTCCAAAGTTGTTGAACAAGTTTACACTCCCCCCAACAATGAAGTGAGTTTCCCTTCTGTCTACATCCCTTCCATCATCTGTTGTTTTTAGAGTTCTTAATTTTTGACATTCTAACTGGTGTGAGGTGATATCTCAATGTTGTTTTGATTTGCATTTCTTTTATGGCTAGGGAGGTTGAGCATTTCTTCATGTGTCTATTGGCCATCCTTCTTTCTTCTTCAGAGAAGTTTCTCTTTAAGTCATTAGCCCACTTATTTATTGGGCAGTTGTTTCTATGAGGATTTGTTGTTGGGGGATTTAATTTTTTGAGTTCCAAGTATATTTTAGATATGAGACCCTTGTCTGTTGAATGGCTAGTGAAGATCTTCTCCCAATCCGTGGGCTTTCTATTTATCTTGCTAGCTATGTCCTTTGCCATGCAGAAGCTTTGCAACTTCATGCAGTCCCATTTGTCCAACCTTTCTTTGATTTGTTGTGTTTCTGAGTCTCTATTAAGAAAATTTTGGCCATGCTGGTTACTTGTCCAACTGAGCCCATTAAACTTCCCCCTTTCAGTTGGTAGGCAAGGAAACCCAGCATCAATGTTAATGAGGACAATCTCTAATGTAAAACTTTGTCTCCAAAATACCAGTCCAGGAAGCTGCGATCACAAATATATAGCTATCTTTTTTTCTTTTACCTTGAAATACTTCTTGTGTCTAAAGTGACCTCAAAAATAAGTACTCCACCATTTTTGTCACAATCACTTCTAACCTCAAAGATATATTTTGCTAACAAGATGCTTAGAGGAAACAGAAGAATACTCCACTTTTATCTTCTCTCTTAAGACTCTCCTTAGATACCATATCAGGATCAGTGAAGTTATTCTTTCCAAAACTATTTCAATAGATTATCTTTCTCTTTGTCTTGCATTTGCTCCGCAAGATGTATGGAAAGGAACATAGTTAAATCATCCATACCTTGGATGGCAGTGTCTGTTACAAAAGGACAATGCTCCTATGTCCTATTTCTCTGTCCTCCTCTTAGCTCTTGCCTGATTTCCAACTAATCACAGATCCTTGGCTTCAAGTCTAGTGAAGGTGAAGGACTATAAGGCCTTCTCCACTGCTACATCTTCATGGTTTCTCTTTTAAAACTCTTTTATTTGGATGTGGAATTTATTTTCACGTCTTCATTCAATCCATTCTAAATTGTAATGAGATAAATAGGCTTTGTAAAATCACTTTAGGTAGCAAAAATATTATGGCAATGTATATCAAAAACTTTGGCCTCCCTCCACTGCTAAAGCCAATATGCTTAGCTTGGACTTCTAAGAACGCGTTTTCTTGCCTTTTCAATTTGCTCAATCCTTTTCTGATCTCAAAACTTTTTGGCTTATGTAATAAGAGAAATCTTCACTATCTCATGTTTATAAGGATATTATATTGTGTGAGCTACTAAGAAATGTGAAATCATTGGTTTCAAGTATCCAATCAGATTTTTTTCTGTGTTTCAGTGCTTCACGTGCAAAGACCTTGTAGAAAGTATTACAAACAGAAAAGTGTAAACCCAATATCTTCTTTCATTGTTGAGGGCACTTTCTCCCTAAATATTTGGACCCAAATTATCTTTTTCAGAGAATTACTGTTTGGTAATTAAAGTCAATTCACAAATTTTGATGTCTTTTTTTTAATGAACTTTTAATTTAAATTCCACTACAACCTTGTTTCACACAGTAAGAGTAGATTTCCTGGGTAAGGACAATTCTCAAGGGAACCTACAGGATTTATAGCAAGGTGTCTGAGGTTTGTTTGTTTAGTGTGAAAATGAGCCATCTTCACCCACATTGCTCCCTTTCAGGTAAGACTTCATGGATTACTTTACATGAAAGCCTATTTTCCCAAGCAATTTTAAATTTTCATAATAGGCTAAGTTGTTAAAAAGTTTGAACAAATTAAAATTTGCCTGTCATAATTTTAAAACACTTTTGAAATTCATTTATTAGAACCGCGAATTCACCAATCCTAACTCCACATTTACCATCAAAAAAAGTTAACATGTTGTTTTCATGATATAGTGTCCATGAAATTATTATTTTCCAGTGGCTTTGTTATGCATATATATAATCTTATAAGCTGATTCTGAGCAAAATGAACTCCAAGATATGGAAACAGAGAGTATTATTTGAGGTTGTTGTTTTTAATGTAC
>NW_024872479.1:0-20740 GCF_019054845.1 Dipodomys spectabilis | reverse complement strand
TCCTGTACAAGGATAGCACCACTTGAGCCACACAGCCATTTAAGGCTTTATTCTAGTGATGTGGTACTAAGTAATCAAGCCCAGGGATTCATACATGCAAAGCACTCTACCCTAAGACACATTCCCAGCAATCCAATTCAGGTTTCTTTCTTTCTTTTCTTGAAAGTTGGAGGAATTGAAGTCTAAGCCTGGGTGCTGTCCTTGAGCTCTTCAGCTAAATTCAAGTGCTCTACTACTTGAGCTACAACAACCCTGCAGGTTTTGGTATTTCATTGGAGAGAAGCCTCTCAAGGAAATTCCTGCCCAGGCTGGCTTTGGACTGTGATCCTCAGCTCTCAGTCTCCTGAATAGCTATGATGACAGGTGCGAGTTGCTGATGCCCAGCTTCCACTTCAAGTTTCTAAGTGGTGAATAAGAGATAATAGTCCCATGAGACCTTTTGTGCCTGGGATAGTTTGGAACCAAGATCATCATATCTCAGCTTCCTGAGTAGGAAGGATGGCAGACCTCAACTACAGATGCCCAAACTGTAACATTCTTTTGCAGGAGGGTTCTTTGCTCCACATGGTAGGCTGCTGTCCATGAGACCAACAAGGAAGGGTCAGTGCCTAGGCCCTGAGTTCAAAGTTCACGACCAAGAAAAATAAACCAAAACAATTGTCTGCAGGAGACAACTCACTGGAGTTCAGTACATACATAATTTTGGCACTGACATGGGGACATATCTGAGCCTCAAGTTTCTCATCTGCACAATCATCTGACTTGTGGAGGTCTTACAAGGACCAGGTGAAAGAATGTACCCCATGAAGGACTCAGCACACAACAACTCATGAAGGACTCATCACATAGCTGTATCCCACAAGTTGTCATTAGTATTAGGGTGTTTTCATCAGTATCACCATTCTTTCAGAAACATATAACAAACACAAAGTTCACATATAATAATTAAGAGGGGTGGGTTTTTTGGGGAAGTGGAGTCAGCCACGGGGATTGCTCTGAAAGATTGGGGTACTGTCCTAAGATCTTTTGCTCAAGGCTAGAGCTCTACCTCTTTGAGCCACAGCTCAGAGTTTTGCAGACTTCCTGCCAGGGCTGGGTTTTAAGCCCACAAGTCTCAGATCTCAGTCCTCGAGTATCTTGGATGACAGAGGTGAGTGAGCCAGCAGCATCTGGTTCTGTGGAGCTGGGTTACAGCGGTTTACCTCTGCCTAAGTCAGGTTTGAGGGCAGCTGTCAGCACCAGACCCTCAGCTTGCTCTGTGATGAGGTATTTGCAATGCTATCATTATATAGTTGCACTCAGAACATTCTATATTTTTTGGTGCCTTTCCTGGGTCTTGAGTAAGAGTCTAGACACAGTCCCTAAGCTTTTATGTTCAAAGCTAATGCTGGACTGCTTGAGCGACAGCAGGTCTTCTGGATGTTTCTGTGCACATGGTAGTGAGGAATTGAACCCAGGTATTTGTATGTACTAGGCGAGCACTCTACCACTGAGCCCCAGTAGTGACAAGAGTATAAACAGATAGATTGTGTAGATTGGTAGATAGATAGATAGATAGATAGATAGATAGATAGATAGATAGATAGATAGATAGATGGATGGATAGATAGATAGATAGATGAATAGAGAGAGAGAGAGAGATGTAGATGCATAAAACAAGACAGAGATGTCTGTGTACTATGAAATTGCATATACAATATTACTACTGATTATTGGCAATTAAATTATTCCTTCCTTTTTTAAGTATCATGATTGAATGCAAAATAAAGTATTAATTGAAAATTAGTCAATGTAGTATAATTGTCGTGTATAATTTTATAATACAATCATACACTACTAGTTTAATTGTTACTTTTATAAGATTCCATTTGTATGGATATATATGGGAATGGGTTTCTTAGAATCTCTGCCATTCATTAGTGGCAATCCCGGGATTCGACCTCCAGACCTAAGTTGCCAATTTCGGGTATGGCTTCCTTAATAGAACACCAAACATCAGCAATGCAAGGTCATGTACAATTTCTGGGCCTTGTCATTTACATGCAGGATGGTCACAATACAAAGGGAAAAGAAAGTAAAACCACCTTCTTGAACTTGTCAGTTTTATGCTCCTCCTTTTTATTTTTATTTTTGCCAGCCCCAAGATTTGAACTCGGGTCCTAGGATCCAAGAGTTGGCTGTGGCAGAGATGCCAAAACCTGAGTGCAATCCCTGTGTTCAGGCAATAATAATAATAATAAGGCCCTGGCTTGGAATTTGCACCATTTTTCTGGCAGGCCTTGTATTTGAACTCAGGGTCTGGATAACTCTGTGGCAGTATGGGTGAAGGGGAAAGGCTCACTGTCCTTGAAGACTAGAAACTCAGACCAGTTTCCAGGATGTGAATTGAAGCCCCAGCACTGGAAAAAGTAATATTAATATATGAGATCTATTTAAATACATGGGTTTACTGTATATGATGTTTATTACCCTTTTTAATTAGTATTCTTACACATATAACATTTCTTTTATTACATCATATCACATAGGATATATTTGCATATGGATTATATCTGATACTTAGACCCAGGACTTTCACACAGAAGGGGAAAAAATGTGTCAAAATTGGCTTCTTATTCCACAAATAAATTTTTGGTCATGCTGGGATTTCAACTCATGTCCTACAATGGCCAATCGATAAATGGGGTCACAGTCTTAGCACCCCAGCCTCCGGAAAACTGAGCCGCCAGGAAGTTCTGAGGACCTGTGCTCAAGCCACAGGAGTGCCCAATATAGATAGATAGATAGATAGATAGATAGATAGATAGATAGATAGATAGATAGATAGATAGATGTTTACTTCGAATGCAATCCATTGGAATGACAACATAAAGATTTCAGATTGTTACGATTACAAAAAAAGAACAAGAAGAAAAGAAACCCAGGACCCAGAGGCTCCTGCCTGTAATCCTAGCTCCTCAGGAGGCTGAGATGTAGAGAATGCCAATTTGAATTCAACCAGGGCAGGAAAGTCCGCGACACTTTATTTCAAATAGATCACAGGGGGAAAAAAAAAGAAACATGAATGGGGCTGTGGCTCCAGGGCAGAGCACTACCCTTGAGCAAAAGCTGCTCAGGGACAGGGCCTAGGCTCATAGTACAAACACGGAATTCCCCTCCCCCCAAAGGAGGCAATAACTCCATATCTCTGTGTATGGATGTATGATGTATGGATGATGGGCATTCAGCAGATTGCCCATGCCCAGTTCCCCAAACTGGGCAAGCTGGGACAAGCCCTCAGATAGTACTAAGTCTGGGCTGGCAACTTGAACAAAGCATCCTTCTCTACCATTTAATAACTGAAGATTTATATTTTGGCTAAGGTGTCCCACCGGGACACAAAGCTGCCAGGGACTGCCTCCAGAGAGACCACAGTTCCTAGACTGTAGGAGTTGTCAAAGTCTCTGTCTCCATATTCTCTATCAATCGGTAGGATGTGAGCCTAGAACTGTGGGGCCTGGTGGCTATCAGTCGTTTATCATTCCTCATTGACTAGTCAAAGGCTGGTCCCAAATCTTAGCAAAGATATGAAATAATCAGCAATTTCTATGCCAAAAGAGATATGCCAATAAATCCCACCCTCATAACTCCCGTTAAAAGTGAACCTTGGGCTGCGAATGTGGTTTAGTGGTAGAGTGCTTGCCTAGCATTCACTAAGTCCTGGGTTCAATTCCTCAGTACCACACAAACCACAAAAGCCAAAAGTCGCACTGTGGCTTAAGTGATAGCCTTGAGCAAAAGGAGCTCAGGAACTTGCCCAGACCCTTAGTTCAAGCACAAAGATTGGCAAAAGAAAAGTGAACCTGGTGAGACATATTTTTCTGGAACTCAGGTAGGACCAAGGTTATAGGTAAGATGTAAGTTAGAGGGCAGGTGCTGGTGGCTCACACTTGTAAGCTACTCAGGAGGCTGAGATCTAAGGATCACAATTGCAGGCAGGAAAGTCTATATGAGAAAATTTTCTCCAATTAAACACGCTAAAAGCCAGAAATAGAGCTGTGATTCAAGTAGTACAGTGCTAACCTTGAGCACAAAAGCTCAGGGATAGGATAGCATCCAGGCCATGAATTCAAACCCAAGACAGGCACACACACACACACACACACACACACACACACACACACGCACACACACACACACACACACACACACATGCACACACACACACCACACACACACACACACACACACACACACACACACACACACACTAAGATAGAGCATTTGCCAGTCAGCCTGCAAAAAATTCCATCTCTAACAACTCAATATAAAAAAAGAGGGACAAGGGAAGGAAATACTTGCTCCAGGAGTTGATATAACCAGTGTCAAAATTCCACAGGAGTTCTAAGATGTGGATACAGGACAGAGAGCCTTAGGCAGAAGATACAGCATGGGCCAACGTTTTGAGGTGTGCTGTAGAGCAGGTGGTGTGGTTGAATATAGTCTCTGTGGCTTCAGAAAAGTCTGGCAGGGCATTCAAGGCTGGGTCAAGGTTTGTACTTGAGTCACAGAGCAGAGGGTGGGGGTCCTAGAATGAGGCCCATGGGGAAAATTAGCTTGGCTTTACACCAGGGCCCCCAGTCATTTCCTGTGGCTGGAATCCTATTTTTCACAGCTCCTGACCCTCAGACCTTCTTTGCATGGAGGAGTCAGGGCAAATGCAGGGAAGAATGCTTGCTTAAGAAAAGCTTCTAGCCCAATGTTATCAGTGGCTCTAACACTGTAAATCCTACCTACTCAGGAGACTGAGATAGCGATCGACAGTCAAGCCAGCTCAGGGGAGGAAAGTTATTGAGTCTCTTCTTGCCGATGAACTACCAAAAGCCAGAAATTTAGTTGTGGCTCAAGTGGTAGAATGCTAACCTTGAGGAAAAATGTTAAGAGACCTGAGCCCAGACCCTGAGTTCAAGCCCCAGTACTGGCATAGAAGAAATAAAGAAAAGCTTTCAGGAGCTCCTAGTCCACTGTGGTGAAAGGCCAGATCAACCAGGCACAGGTAGCTCATACCTGTCCTCCTAGCTCCTCAGGAGGTTGAGATGTGAGGATCGCAGTTCAAAGCCAGCCCGGTCAGGAAACTCAGGGAGACACTGATCTCCAAGGAACCTCCAGAAAACCGGAAGTAGTTCTGTAGCTCAGGTGGTAAGTTTAGAACTGGGGAACAGAGCCCAGGACCAGAGTTCAAGCTCCATGACCAACACCTGGCCTGCTTGGACTTCACTCTGTTGCTCTAGGCAACGTACTTTCCAGTGAGGCCCTGAGGGTCTTACAATGTCTAGGTGTCTTACAAGTCTTGAGTGGAGCCTATTTGGAGGCCATTGCCTACAGAGCGGGCCACAATACCAGAGAAGTGTCGAGCCTTGGGGCATGGAGATCATCAGAATGGCATCTGTCATGGGTTCAATGTGGATCTGAGCAGTAAATCGCCATCTCAGACCATGGTTCTGGGCCAGGAGGGGCAGGAGTTGAAAAATGTCACACCAGGTAACATCCACTCATCTAGGTATCACAAGAGTGAATTTGTCAGGCACACCTTGGGCCGGTGTTTAGTTGAGCTCATGAAAGGATTGTAGACTCAGGAATCCACAGCCAACAGGCTGTTGCTTATAGCAGTCGCTATCACAGGAGTCCCAGGGCTTGGAGCCCTGCTTTCCTCACCAGTGCTTGGGTGCAGATGAAGGTCTACAAACGTGGGCCGACTACAAAGGAGCATCCCTAGTGTCCTTCCCTTGGTCCTGTGGCCCCATGCACGGATGGAGGGGTAGGTTCCATGGAAATTACTGCCATGGCCCAGACCCCTCAGCCCAAGAACCACTTGATCTGGATTGAGAGTTTACTGTAACTATGCCTCAGGACTGCCTCCAGTTCTAGCTCAGCTCATCATTACCAACTTCCTTTGTGTGTGTGTGTGTGTGTGTGTGTGCGCGCGCGCGTGTGCACGCACGTGCATGAGCAAGTATACATCTTGGTACTAGGGATTGAACTCAGGGCCAGTGCTCTGTCTCTCACTTTTTTCATTCATGGCTAGCACTCTACCACTTGAGCCACAGCTTTTTTCCAGCTTTTGGGTGGTTCTTGGGAGAGGAGAGTTTCACAGACATTTCTTGCTGTGCTGCCTCTGAATGGCAATCCTCAGATCTCAGACTCCTGAGGAGCTAGGAATATGAGACATGAGCTGTTAGCATCTGGCCACACTTTTCTTCTTGGCTAAAACAGACTACCTCTCTCCCAGCTGAGCACCCATCTACAGCTACCCCTCATACTCCAGCCCTTTCCGAGTATCTTTCTGTCATATGCTCACATAATTGCCAAGAACCGTATCTGATGACCACTTCCTCTATGCCTGGCCCTGCCCCACAGATCTCCCTGTATTGATCCCTTGTTTCCTCACAACTGTCTTGTGAGGAGACTGAGGTCCGATGGTCAACTCAGAGCTTCAACTGTGGTCAGGAATCAGCTGTCATGGACTAAGAGTTTGGGACAATCTATCTAAACAGAATCCATCTAGACAGAAAGGCTTGGCTTCCGTGATAGAAGATCTGACTGGAAAGCCTAAGGTCTTGAGTTCAAACCCTAATATACCAAAAATAATCAGAGGCCCGGTGCCAGAGATTCATGCCTATAATCCTAGCTACTCAGGAGGCTGAGATCTGAAGATCAAAGATCAATATTTAAAATAAGTTGGCCTCGCCCCTCAGACATCATAATAAGACCCAGAGTCTGACCCATGCCAATATGCTCCATACTAACAGGGCTTGGATCATTAGTAAGTTCTAGCCAGGCTGTCTGTACTCTTGGGGAGCCACCCCCTGTGGGCCTCATCCCTAGGTCCTCCCAAGCTCCCTCTGTCACCAACCAGGCCCAAGGGAGTAGACAGTTCTAAGGCCCACATCCCTTGGTCTTATAACTTAGCCATGCTGAGTCACCTTCAAGCATCTCACCATTCCAGGCCCTCAGACATCAGCCATAAAGCCCATGCACCCCCCAAAGACAGCAGTTAGAAGTTACCAAAGATTCAGGTGCTCTTTGTTACAACCCACTTCTACACATACACACACACACACACACACACACACACACACACACACACACACACACAAAGCCAGCACGTGTGGCTCCTGTCTGTCATCCTAGTTACTCAGGAGGCTGAGATCTGAGGATCATTGTTCAAAGCCAGACCATGCAGGAAAGTCTGTGAAGCTCTTGTCTACAGTGAACCACCAAATAGCCAGAGGTGGTGCTGTGGCTCAGTATCAGAGCACTAGCTTTGAGCACAAAAGCTCAGGAACAGCACCTAGGCCCTGAGTTCAAGGCCCAGTTTTTCTACCTCCAACTCACACAGACATAGACACAGACACAGACAGACAGATAGACAGACAGACACACACACACACACACACACACAAACACACACACATACAAACACAAACACACACATGCAGATAGCCCAAGGTTTCAGCAGAAGAGAACCATGAACTCCTTCCATTAGGATCACATCCCACCCCTGAGAAGGTGGCACTCCTGACCTCAGACCCACTGTAGCAAAACAATGAGCCTCTCACATATCTGGAATGTTTCATAGACCAGCATGGCATTTCCTACCGTACACACTGCTATACGGAAAATTTAGTCATCTCTTGTTGTTGTTGGTCATGGGGGTTTGAACTCTAGGCCATGGTGCTGTCCCTCAGCTCTTGAGCTAAAGATGAGCATTCCCCAATTGAGCCACAACACTACTTCCTGTTCTCTGATAGTCCATTGGACATCAAGTCTCACAGACTTTTCTGCCCAAACTTGCTTGGAACCATGGTCTTCACATCTCAGCCTTCTGAGTAGCTAAGATGACAGTAGTGAGCCACTGGCGGCTTCCGGCTTCAGCCACTTTCATTTTCATATACCCAGAGGAAACCCATCTCATCAGGCCACAAACTTCTTGCAACCCTTGACTTCAGACTTTGACACCCAGCATCCAAATCCTTCCTTCAATGGAGAGAATACAGACACAACAATCCTACTCCTACACCTATTTGCCCACTTCCTGCCTACCACAGGCCACGTCCTCTTGAAGCTGTGGCTTCAAACTGGGGCAAACTTGTGGAGTTCTTAGAAATGTCTGCATAGTGAGGCTAGCACCTGGTCTCCCAACCACAGCATCTGCCCCCCCCCCCCACAAACACATACCTCCACCATCCTTTTCAGGCAAAAATGTCTTAATTTATTTCTTTTTTTTCTGTTGTGGGGTTCGAACTCTGTCCCTGAGCTCTTCAGCAAAAGGCAAGCACTCAACTACTTGAGCCACAGCACCACTTCCAGTTTTCTGGCAGTTCCTTGATCATAAGAGTCTCAGGGTCTTTCCTGACCAGGCTGGCTTTGACCCATGGTCCTCAAATCTCAACTCTTGAGTACCTAGGATGACAGCCATGAGCTACTGGGACCCGGTGAAACATACTTTTCCATGCTTGTCATCCTATCCCTTCAGGAGACTGCGATCTGAGGACTGTAATTGGATGCTACCCTTGGCAGCAAAGTCCATGAGAACTCTTTATCTCCAATTAAACACCCCAAAAAGCTGGCAGTGGAGCTATGTCTCAAATAGTAGAGTGCTAGCTTTGAGCATCAAAGACAAGGGATAGGACCCAGTTCCTAGTTTCAAGCTTTTTCAAGCAAAGACCAACCCAAGAAAAGGAAGCAGGTGAGCACAAGGGAGCTCGAAGTTAACACATAATACTCAAGACTCCCAGAACAGACCCCATCCTGCTCTGATTCTCTAGATTCTATGGCCTACATTATGGCAGTCTTAGATGGGACTGACCGTACACCAAGTTAGGATGTTCAAGTACAATCTCATACTGAGGATCCCCTGACCTTATCAAAGACTCAGGATCTCTCAATGTACTGCCTCAACACTGGGCAGTGAGGTGAGTTCTAGTTATGTAACCACAAGATGTGGGAACAAAAGTATTTCTCACCCAAGGCACGCAGACTGGAGGGCCCTAGATCCCTCTCTCTTGGGAAGGGGAAAAGGGCTCATCATCCCAGGAATGTTCCTAGGTTGTGAGTGTCCTCAAAGAAACAACCCTACTCAGAGTCCAGTGCCTCTGGTTTTCCCACCAGCCTATACCCAACCTTTCCTTCAGTTGGCCCTCTCTTTTTTTTTTTTTTTTCGGTCCGGTCGTGGGGCCTGAACTCTGGGCTTGAGCGTTGTCCCTCAGCTCTTCAGCTCAAGGCTTGCTCTCTACCACTTGAGCCAGAGCGCCACCTCCGGCTTTTTTTTTCTTTTTGCCTATGTGGTGCTGAGGAATCGAACCCAGGGCCTCAGGCATGCAAGGCAAGCGCTCTACCACTGAGCCACCTTCCCAGCCCCAGCTGGCCCTCTCTTAACCCCAGATCTGCCATCTACACTAAAGGCTGAGCCAGCAAACAGACCCACCTCTGCCTCTAAAAATGGCAGTCATGGGGTCCTAGCGCCCCCTCGAGGAAGTCTTGGGGCAACACGGGTCCCGACTCCTGCCCTCATTCCCTGGTTGTACTGTGACAGTGGCATGCTTACCTCTCTCTCTGGTCGAGAAATGAACACCGGGGAAGTGATCTTCAGATTGAGCCCTGGAAATCCCAGACCCCAAAGTTGTACTGCACAGGCATCCTGCGGTGGATGACAGCCAGGTGGTTAACAGGCACCAGGACTTTTAATAGCCATGTGGTTGGGTCAAAAACTCTATCAGTGATGGTTTAGGTTGAAAGGCGAGGTCATGGCTCTAATGTCCTGACACACCTGACCTGGGATTGTCCTCCCTCTTCATCTTCCTTCTTATCCCTTGCTGCCCCCCCTTGACACTCCATCACCCCAACACCTCCCTAGCCCTTAGACATTTCCTTCTTATCTGACCAGGAAATAAACTCGTAGGGGCCAGGGATGACTGAAACCTGGTGACCCACCCTGAGTCCAAGGTTCTACCCGAGGCTGCTTCCCTCTGCAGTCAATGACCACAAAGCTCCTGGATGTCATGAAGTTGCTGAGGGGTTAGTGGCTTGGTTCTACATACTGCCTTTATGCTCTGAAACTGGCCCCACAGAAATTGTGAATGGTTGGCTCCCTTGATCCAGGGACTCCAAACCAAGGCTTGCATGTTCTTCTTTCTTCCTTCCTTTCTTCTTTTTCTCTCTCCGTAATTCCCTCTTCTCTCTTTTTTTTCTTTCTCTCACTCCTGGGCCTTGAACTCAGAGCCTGGGTGCCATCCCTCAGCATTTTTACTCAAGGCCAACAGACTACGGCTTCAGCCACACATCCACTTCTGGCATTTTCTTTTTGGTAGTTAGTTGGAGATAAGAGTCTTACAGGCTTTCCTGCCCCGGCCTTAAACCTCTATCCTCCCATCTCAGCCTCCTAAGTAGATAAGATGACAGGCATGAAGCATCGGCATCCAGCTCAAACCAAGGTTTCTTCATGTGCTGTGGATCCAACACTGGAACCTTTCATCATCTATGAACCCCCCGGAGACTGGCACACACTGTAACTGTTTGTTAGATAAATAAATGAGCATCTTCCTATGACAATACTACAGAAAAGTCTCATCTGATACAGGTAAGCATCTTGGGGTAGGGGGCAAAGCCTGATGTAGCTGTTCCACAGTTCTCCCTCCTCCCTCTTCCCGCCCTCCTGGTGCCACTGCACTTAACTCTTTTGGCTCTGAGGAAGTGAGCCACGTGTACTCGCTTGATTCTGGGGCCTCTGGGATGCCTATATTCTCAAAGATCTCTGTCCAGCAGCTGACCATCTCTGTGGCACTCAATTCCCCACACAGGTATGAAGGAGGTTGCCTTGAGCTGAAAGCCTGACTGAAGGG
Organism: Dipodomys spectabilis; assembly: GCF_019054845.1. NCBI lineage: Eukaryota > Metazoa > Chordata > Mammalia > Rodentia > Heteromyidae > Dipodomys > Dipodomys spectabilis. The sequence goes on along the minus strand of NW_024872479.1, from coordinate 9,860 downwards.
GCCTCCTCTCCTCCCCCTGGGGCCAGCCAGGATGGTCTACCATATCCTGCCCCCAAGTTTCATGTTTCAGAGAAAGGATCCTTGAGGCATCCCGGGTTTCTGAATCTCCAAGAGTCCAGTGCAGGTGCTGGGAAACATCTCTGCTCACAGCTGGCAGGCTGGCGATGGCGAGATCACAATCTCTGCTCCCCACGATGCCCTCGACTGTGGTGGTCACCCTAGAGAGAGCAGGAAGAGAATCAACAGTTGCCAGAGAAAGGCAGTCAAGGCACAACGTTCATAACAGGAGACCATCTGGCTAGGGAACTCTGCCTGTACTGCTTTGAATGTCGTTGTGTGTTTGCTGAAATGGTACATCTAATTTGACCCATAATCCCAGGGGAAATTGCCAGCTTCAAGATAGAACTCTGGAAAACGTGGCATTTCATTTACCCAATCAAACTTAAAGGGTTCCAAAGTCAGTGGTCCCCCTTTCCTTCCAGACAACCTACAGCAGGTTACAGAAACTGGCATTCAGAGAGCCCTAGCTCACTGCCACGGCCTGATACTGAGTGGGTTCCAGCAGGGGGAACGCACTTGCCTACCAGTGCCCAGCTATAAACTGCCCAGCGGGACACAAATTGGAGTCTCCAGGACCTCAGGGAGGAGTGCCCACCGGTGCACTGCCCCGGGAGGGAATCCATGTCACCAGTGGGGACCCGGAGCCCCCTGTCCAGATGCCCATGGACACAGTCAATGCCCTGTGTAAGGTTGCCCTCTCATCCTTGGTCATGGTGAACCATGTGCCCATGTCACACTATTCACCATTCCCCAGACCCTCTGGCTTCACAGCCCCTGCTCTACTCCCCCCCCCCATCTCGTTCCTTAATTATGTTTGGCAGACACATTCTCAACCCTTGAATTAGCTCTAACCATACACACGAGAGCAGACTGTCTGGATAGAAGAGTATGGCTTCAGTCACACTCGCTTCATGAGCCTTCTGGCTGAAGACAGAAGGACAGGTGTCAACTCTGGTCTCTGATTCACACAGGCCTCCTAGGGGAGACCCACCCAGGCCTAGCAGCTACTGTGGGCTATAGCAAAGGGGGAAGAGATAGGTGGAAAGGAACGTCTACTGAAACTTTTCCCAAAGAGCCATGAAACGATGAAGGAGAAAACAGAAATTATGGCTGGACTCATACTTGCCATTGATGAAAAAGAACAACATATACACAGACACATACACATAAATAAAATGCTTTTGCTCTTTTTAGACAAACTTAAATAAGTTTTCATTGTTCTCATCTCCCTGCTCTATGAACACACTCACACACTCACACACACACACACACACACACAAATCCAGACATGTGACAGAAGATTCTTCCATGCACCACCTGCAATTTGCCAACTGATCACTCACCTGAGCACAGTCAGGCTGTATAAGGAGAAAGATGATTCTCTCTCTCTCCCCCCCCCCTCCATCCCTCTCTCTCTCTCTCATGCATACACACACTCACAAAAACACACACACAAATAAACTCAGAGCAGTGCCTCTCCTGAGTTTGTTGGTTCCTCTTCTGGGACAAAGTACAAGCTGGAGCACAGGGGGTCCCTTGTCAAACCAGGGGCTCCCACCCAAGGGATCACTACTCTAATAACACAGAACCACTCTGCCTCTCCCTTTCTCAAGGGTCAGACCCTTTCCCTTGGGAATAACTAGGCTTGAATCCCCATTCACCAAAATCCCAGGCCAAGACACTGGGTGAAGGTGTCCCGAGATAGGTGGCTCCTCAGAGCCGGGACTGAAAACAAGCATGAGGTCACAGTGCCCCAGAGGGGTGTCTAACCTGGGGTGGGGACAGTGTTGGGGAAATGTATGGGGTCCTAAAGGCTGCATACATGGACAGACTCTCTACTTACAGCCTAGATACTTCTGGGTGCCTTGGAAGATTCCTGGGAAGCATTCGGTGACCAGATGGACTGGGAAGACCTAGGAAATGTGATCAACCTTTGAGTACTGTTGACATCTGAGGTGGGGGGCCAGGCCAGGTGTATGTGTGTCGGATGGGGTGTGTTCCTCCCAGGCATTCACCTTCTGTCTGACTCCAAGCGCCCTCACATACCTAGTGGTGTGTGGGACCCTCCTCAGGTGAAAGGGTGACCAAGCACAGAAGACAAGGGCTCATAAAGGCAGGAGGGCCTTTCTTCTGCATCCAACACCTACCACCCCCAGCATAAAGGAAAGACCTGAGAAGGTAGTTGTGGAGGTGCTGCTCCCCACCTCTGACTAAAGCCACCAGGTTCTCACCAGGGAGAGGAAAGGTGCAGATATGCGGCTCTATGGCTCCCACTGCTCCAGGCCAGGGGCTCTGTGATGACCCCTCCTCACCCATTCCTGCACCTCCCCATTTCCTGGGACACTGGCTGCTATTGATGGGGGTGGGATCCGCTGGTCGATACCCACCCCAACCCCCCACCCCTGGGGTACATTTGTGGCAGGGACATGGCAGACTGTGCAGTGTGGGGCAGGCGATAGTAGGACAGGAGAAGGGAGGCAGGAGGCGCGGGTCTAGATCAGCGGGAGAGGGGGATTTGGCAGGAGGGTTTGCAGGGTGTGGGCCCATGGGGCAGCCACTCATGTGTGCTGCTGGGAGAAGCTGTAGGTGATGGCTCCGTGCCCCCACCTCATCTACTGCGATGGCCATGCTCCCTGTTCTGAGACCCCAGAGTCAGTACTGCCATGTCCATCACGCCTCTGCATGGCTTCCTGTGGTAATGTGCCTGCTGCACAGGCTCCACATGCTCTGCACTCCCCGCCAGGATCTGCGGTAAGATTGAGGAGGTCGCCAGCTGATGAAGCTGCTTGCCCTTGTGTGTGTGCTAGCTCTTCTCTCTGTTCTCTCTCTCTGCCCCAACACCTCTCCTGGACTGCCTTGCCCCCATGGGGTGCACCCACCCTCGCTGCCAACTCAGTGTGCTCTGGGTCCCACCCCACCTCTCTTTGGCCATGCCCTTTCCCCCACAGCCCCACCTTCCACCCCTGCTGCAAACCCAGCCCTGACTGGGCCCTAAGGCTTCTAGGCCATGGCAATTGTAACCTGACCTCAGCTCATCATTCTCCCAACCCCAGTACCAGCCTGGGGGATCAAATTTCCTCTCAGCCCCACCACTGGAGGAGACTCTCCTCCATCCCCCTCCACTCCACACACCAAGCAGGTGTACAGTGACCCGTGTGTGTGTGTGTGTGTGTGTGTGTGTGTGTGTGTGTGTGTGTGTTTGTGTGTGTGTGATTGTTGGGGATAACTAACTGCCTCTCAAGGACTCAGAACATAGCATCCTGTGAGATGACTCAGCACACAGCACACTTCAAAAAACAGCACAAAGCACCTTGTGTAAAGGACTCAGCACACAGCTCCCTTTGAATGAGGAAGTCCATAGCCCACATGTAAAGGACTCAGCACATGGCATGCTTTGAAAAACTCAAGCGCACAACACTCTTTCCCAGGGACTCAGTACATAGCACCCTGTGTTAAGATACACACAGACCCCTTTGAAGGGCTGAGTACATAGCACCCTGTGTAAAACATTCAGTGCACAGCACCGTTGGAAAAACTTAGCCCATAACACAATTTTGAAAGTACACACCAGGCTGTGGAAGGACTTAACACATACCACACACTCAAAGGACTCAGCCGAGAGCACCATTTGAAGGACATTACAGAGCACCCTGTGTTAAGGTCTCGGCACACAGCATTTGAAAAATTCACCTCCTCCCTCTCTTGTCAATGGCTCAGCACGTAGCAGCACCCTTTGGGATTATTAGCAAACCACAACTTTTGAAGGACTCAGCATACAGTATGTTGTGTAATGGACTCAGCACACAGCACCCTTTCAAAAACCCAGCACGGCCCACTTTTCTCAGGGACTCAGCACATAGCATCCTTTAGGATGACTCAGCAAACAGCAATTTTTGAGGACTCAGCACAAAACTCCATGTGGAAAGGCCCCAGCAAACAGCACCTTGTGAAGGACTCACACATAGGTCACAAGTTCAGTTGTCATTAGAATTCGGGTGCTTTCTTCAGTATCACCATTCTTCAGAAACACTTCACAAATCCTACTAGTTTACTTTAGCCAACCGGTGTTTTATGTGGGAGGGTCAGCTTGGGGTCTTGAACTCAAAGTTTGGAGGCACTGTCCATGATCTCTTTGGTTCAATGCTAGAGCTCTAACACGTTGACCCACAAGTCCAATTTTTTTTTTCCGATTTCTCTTTGATAGGTCTTATGGTGATCAGGAAGGCCAACTAGGGGTGTCCGTGGGCCAAGGCTCTTAGCTGGGCCTGGAGCTGGTCTATTCTTTCCTTGTGCCCCTGGGAGCCGGGCCTCCTGGAGCTCTCTTGGCCTAGGGTGGAACAGACCTGCTCTGGCATCACCACTCAGGGTGAGCAAAAGTCAGCTTGGCCCTGGTCACTTCCCCCAATTGAACTGTAGAAGACAATGGCATGGCCCCACATGTCCCGCATCTGGCCAGCAGGGGGCAGGTTCGCCCACCATAGGGATTGTACCTGCAAGTTCTGTTTGTTCTTGCTTCCCTGGGGCCTCATCATGCTTCAAATCCACCCTGGTCAGGAAAGTCCTCAAGACTCTTACCTACAATTAACCATCGAAAAGCAAGAGGGACTGTGGCTCATGTGGCAGAGCTTGAGCAGAAGTAGGCTTGAGCAAGAAAACTCAGGGATAGAGCCTAAGCTCTCAGTTCACACACACACACACACACACACACACACATACACACACCATATGCATGCGTGACTTCATTACCACCATGATATCACAAACCTACGCATCATCACATTGCAATTGTGACATCACAATCACATTGTGACATTTTAATCGGGTATGACCTCTTAGCACCTTTGAAAAAGCATACAGCCTCTGTGACAAAAAATTTCAGTTGTTTAGCCATATAATCATTGTGGTCATTGATTGAGATATTATACCATTTTAATATTACAAACCCTTGGAGGCAGGTCACCAGTGTGACATCATTAACTGGTCCTCTCCTCATAATTTTGATATGCCCTTTTGATACATAGGCTCTTTGTGATCTCATAATCTGTTTTTGACTTCATATTTCAGGTATGACATGTGATATTAGAAATGCACTCTGATATCATGAAAATTGTGTCATCACTCTGTCAGATATCATGAACATTGTGTCACATTGTGACATCACATACCTGTTGGGAGTTCATAATATTTGGGCCAATGCATTACTTTGTAGATCTCACAATCCCATTCTGAATTTATATTCTCATTTGGAGTTATGTACAAGTTGTTATGTTGAAAACGAACTTTACAACTTTGGTGCAGGGGAGGGGGAGACGGGGAGGATTGGGTGGGGGTTAGGGGGAGGATGGAAAGGGATGGGAAGGGGAAACAAAGGAGGAGGCTACAATGCTTGATAAGAAATGTACTCATTATCTTGCCCATCTAATTGTAACCCCTCTGTATAGTATTTTCACAATAAAAAAAGAAAAATTGAAGTCCAGCATGCCATTGTGACATCATCAATCCGTTGTGACATCATAAACCTATTCTGACCTCATCACCATTATGGCATCACCAACTAATTATAACATATAAATATTATTATGACTTAATATTGTGACATCATATTGCCATTGTGATATCACTGTCCCATTGGGTTTGCAAACCTATTATGACCTCATAACATTTTACAAAATTCATAGCCTTTGACACTATTAACTTGTGAACTCGTATACTTAAGATGCATAAAACAAGACAATCCAATGAGGCATATTGAGGATAACTTTAATTACACTAGAAATGGTCCTGCATTTACCTTGTCCTGGGCTGTACACTCAGTGACAAGCCAGGCCCAACCACCAAATCTCAGATCTCCAATGGGCAGCCCTGCACATAGTTATTAGTGTGCAAACCACCAACCCCCCAAATTATCATCTCCAAAGCTCCAAACTTCAATAGGTAAGGCTTTTTCCTATTCTCTTACTCTCTCCTTCTTTATAGAACTTTACTTCATTTCCCTTTTTCCCTTCCCTCATTTTCTTCTTCTCTTTAGGCCTCTCCACTATCCACAGGCCTACACTTCTCTGGCTTGGTGGCCAATTGTCATCCTTCCCCTCCTGTTCTCCCTCAAATTCCTCTTCTCCCAGGACTTTCCCCTCTATCTCACCACTTCCTTCCTTCCAGGTCTTCCCTTTATTTTCTCCAATTCTATTACTCTGACCAGGTAGCCTATATATAGGTTGAACCCCTCCATCACTCCAGTGGATCACCTGCCTAACACTTTTCAACCATCACTTCACGAACTACGCATTCCTCAATCACTTCTTCAAAGCTCATGTGAGGATGACATCTTACCCCCTCCAGCAGCATGCCCTGCCCCCTTTGGTGGCATGACCCATGCACTCCAGTGGGCCAGGACATAGGGCCACATTGATTAGTGGGCCGTGCTGATTATTAGGGTTCTGCTGCTTTATACATCCCCCACTGGTTTTCATGTCCAATCAAATCCTTGATTTCTTCGTACCAAATCCTAAAAATTCCCTTCTCTCTACCCAATGAACAGGCTTAAAACGTAAATTTAATAGAAAACAAGTAAATTATAGAAACACACTAGTTATTACTAATTAACACTTAGTAAGTCTTATCCTTAAGCGATCCTCTGAGTGTCTCTGAACAGTCCATCTTGCAGCCTTCTCAGTATATTGGTCCAATGCCTATTTCACTTGAGATTGATGGAGCCAATGCTGTTCATGCTAATTTAATAGGCGACAGTGAAGTTGGCACCACCAAGTAAGTTTCTTGCCACTTCGTTTCCAATTCAGGACCATGATGCATTTTTACCCACACCAGCTGTCCAGGGAAGAAAGAGTGGGTGGAGTTTCTTTTTTTCTTTTTTCAATTCCATTTCTTAGTTTATTTCACTTACTTGAGGTCTAGTTTTTGATTTTATTGCTGAAGTGAGACTTGCTATAGAATAAACTACTCTCCCCAAACAAATTTTCCTTCCAGCTGGATTTAATTTCTTTCTTTTGGCCCTTTATTAAAAATTTATTTTACAATCTAACCATTTAAAACATTTTTATATCAACAAATACAGAATCAGACTATCAGAATAATGAGTGATGTATCTTTCAAAGATTATATTTGTAACTGGATGCGGATATTTTTGAAGAATATTTTAATCAAAACTGCTAGTTTTGTTAGAAGTATATTGATTTCTCTATTTTGACTCCTGGAAAAAATTAAAACAAGCATCTCAGTGTTCACTTTATGGGTGGGAGGGCTCCACTGACTGTATCTGCCATGTTTGTTGGAATTACAGTTGTTTATCTTGCAACTTTCTTTAAGATTAATTAAATGCAAATGTAACTCTGTGAATCATGGGAATACATGCCAGACTTCTTATTAATACCTTCACTTAAAAATTTGTGTGCCAAAGAGTCGATAATTTGCTAAAGGAAAAATGCTAAAGCAGCCCTTTGCCCACATTTTTGAGGTGGCATATTCGTGGTCTGCATTCAGACCCTGTGGCCCTTTGAGGACACAGGAAGACTCGGATGATAACTTGGCAAACCAGGTAGAAACCAAGCCAAGTGTGAGCGTTTGAAGCTGCAGTTTGGCTGCCATCGTGTCGGCAGAAAGAAAGAATTCAGGCCCCATGTCAACCAGTACAAAGGATAAAAACGGATTCAACCGGAAATTCAATATGGCACCACATATGGGATACATGAGTGTGGTTATAAAACAGGCCACATATTTTTTTTGAACAGTCTCCTACATGTGATCTGAGGACATGTGTAACTACCACAATGATTCTAGGAATCTGTATTTAATTTGAGTTGGGGTAGTGGCAGGGGTTGGAGATCTGAAGCCGCCACAGGTTTGTGGCAGATGGCTCTGTGTCAGCTTTGGCAAGCAGCCAGGCTCAGCTTCCTCTGCAGATTTTCTTTTCTCTCTGATCAGGTAAATATGGGCACACTCTGGAAAGTTCTTCAGATTCTGCTTTAGGTTGCAAGTTTGTGACTTAGCCACATCTGTTACAAATCTTCCTTAGGTTCTCTTGTAAGCAGAGACCTGAATTTACCATGTAGGGCTGACCAATCAAACGGAGTTATTTCACCCTTATAGAGATGTTTCCTTACAACATCTGGTCTCTTGCAGAAATTCTGGAGTCCTTTTGAAAGCTGTTCAGGTGTATAATACAGATATCCAGCGGGAAATATTTTGGGATAAACCAAATCTTTGGGACAAAATGGATAGCAACCACAGTACACAGCTTCCAACATTGCCACTCCAAAGAATTCATGCTTAGCTGTTGAGATGACAACATCAGCCATGCACAATACTTGGAAATAGTCATCTTTGCAGGGTAAGTAGCCCCAGCGTAAGATTGAAGATCCCAGTGCCTTTTTGGCCTCTGAAAATATATCTGGGTCATCTGTAAAAATTTCTCCGAGGACAAAGATGTGAAAAGGGAGTTCTAAATCTTTTAGGTGCAATAATACCTTAAAAAGTGTCTCTGGATATTTGTCATGCTCCCACCTGTGAGGCCAGACAATGTACAATGGTCGTGGCTGATCATCAGCTCCATCCAAAATGTCACAAGGATTATGAATCAGATTCTTGAATTCACCATATGTAATGGATATTAGACCCATGTCTGATATATTGCTGGTAAATATTTTTCCCAATTATTTAGCTTTCTTTCTAGTTTGATTGCTATTTTTTACCTGTGCAGAAACTTATTTTAAGGTAGTCCCATTCAGTCATTCTCCAATTTGTTGTGACCCTGGAAATCTGTTCTGGAAGTTCCTGCCTGTGCCTATAAGTTCAAGTGTCTCTCATACTCAGTCCTGTAGTAGTTTCAGAGTTTCAGGCTTGATGTTAAGGTCTTTAATCCATTTTGAGTTGATGTTAGTGCGTTGTGATAGGCTAGGATCTACTTTTCATTTTCTGCATGTGGCCAGTTTTCCCAACACCCGTAGTTGAAGAAGTTTTGCCTCTTCCACTGTATGTCTTTGGCTCCTTTGTCAAATATCAACTGACTGTACATATGCGACTATATTTCTGGGTCCTCTAACCTGTCTCATTTATATTTGGGTTCCCTTTTGTGCCAGTACCAAGCTGTCTTTGTTATTATGGCTCTATAGTAGAGCTTGAAGTCCTGTATCATGATCCCTCCTGCATTCTATCTTTTGCCTAAAATTGTTTTGTCTATGCTAGGTCTTTTGTTGTTCCAAATGAATTTTTAGACTATTTTCTCTAATTCAGAAAAGTAGGTCATTGGAATTTTAATGGAAATTGCATTGAAGGTGTTTATTAATTTTGGCAGTATGGCCATTTTCACCATATTAATTCTGCCTATCCAGGTACATGGGAAGTCTTTCCATTTCCTGGTATCCTCTATGATTCCTTTTTTTAGGTTTCTATAATTTTCATGAAATAGACCCTTTACATCTTTGGTTAGTTTAATTCCTAGATACTTTTTTTTAGATTATTGTGAATGGGGTTGTTTCCTTGATTTCCCTTTCTGCTTGTACATTGTTAGTGTGCAGAAAGGTGATGATTTTTGTGGGTTAATTTTGTATCCCGCTACTTAGCCAAATTGGTTTATAATCTATAAGAGTTTGGGGATGGAGCTTTAGGGATTGTTAATTTACAAAATAATGCCATCTGCAAAAAGAGATAATTTATCTTCTTCCTCTCCTGTGCGGATCCCATTAAAGACTTTGTCTTGCCTTTTTGCTCTGGCTAAGAATTCCAGAACTATATTGAAGAGGAGTGGATAGAGTGGGCATCCTTGCCTTGTTTCTGTTATTAGGGGA
>NW_024872478.1:0-23273 GCF_019054845.1 Dipodomys spectabilis | reverse complement strand
TTTTCTTCTTCTTCTTCTTCTACTTCTTCTTTTTCTTTTGGTACCTTATATAAAAAAATTTACTTTTCTTTTCTAAAACTTTTTATAATCTTTAATTTTTGCCTTTTTTGAAAAAAAATTGTTTTCCAGTAACTTTTTTTTCCTCTTATAATTTTTATTTTAGGGATACATGAATGTGCGTTTTTCTTTCTTTTTTTTTCTTTCTCTTTTTTTTCTTTTTTAATTATCTTTTTGTTTTTTGATTAGCTCTACTGAACTTCTGAACTTTTTTCTTCCTTTCTTATCCTTTTCACCTTTTCCTCTCTTTTGTTCTTCTTTATGTGACTTAACTCTTGTCCTGCACATCCTCAGATAAACCCGTAATTAATTAGTAGACCCTATACCCCATTGTGTACACACTTAATCCACAAATTTATTACTCAATTCAAAACCTTTGAGACTTAAATTCCTTAATAGGAGTACTACTTCCTTATACCTATATAATATTATAAGCATTTTTATTTTTAAGTTTTTCACATCTCCTCTATGTCCCTCCTCTTCTCTCAATATTTTCACTTTCTTCTCTAAATAGATTGTTATCGATTCTACATAATATAATTAATTTTTACTTTTCTATTTTTTCTGGTCTCTTTTCTTTTCCCATTCCCTTTCTTCTTTTTTTCTCTCTCTCTAATTTCATCCTACCCAACCTATTTCCTGCATTGAAATTAGGACTTAGTTAACTCTCCCTATGCCTCCCCACACCAATCTATTCCTATTTTTTACCCATATCTCTCCCTAAGCCTAATAATTTCTGGTTTTCCAAATTCTCTGCGGTTCGAGGCCCTTTAATATATAGTTGTTAGATGTTGTATAGATGTATCTGTTGAACAAGATTGTATCTGTAGACTATTGACTGTACAAATTCAAACTTTGGTTGATGGTTGCTTTAAGAGAGTGTTTGAGCACAAATCTGGTGCTATTTACATCTCAAATGGGCAGAGTAAGCCAGAAAAACACAAAAAAAATGGCAAATCCGGGTATATCAACTCCCAATCTTGATAATCAGGGGACAGAACAGATAATGAATAATCCAGAGGAGAGTTCCCAAATAGCTCTACAAACACTGCTGACAAACATAATAAATGAAAAGATGGAAAGCATACAAAGGACTCTGTATGAGCGTGATAGGGAGAGAGAGGAGGCAATCCAAAAGTTTATACAGGAATATCATAAGTGTGAGGAAGCTACTAAAAAAACTGATACAGGATTTGTGTGAGCAGCTTGAGAATACTCAAAGAGAAAGGCAGGAATGGCGTGAGCAGGCTGAGAACACTAAAAGAGAACTGCAGGAATCCCACGAACAGGAGGAAGCTAATCAAAGAGTAATGCAGGAATCAAAAGAGCAGGAAGAGAATACACAAAGATCACTAAAGGCATTCATGGAATCCATTAACAAAGAGCTGAAGGAAGTCAGGGAGACCACAAAGGGAATGCTGAATGGAACCCAACAGAAGGAATGGGAGTCCAAGTAAACCATAATCAATCAACTAAGTGATTTGAGAATAAAAAAAGAACACCAAATTATGGAAGTAAAGAAATTCATTCAAGAACTAAAACAGAGATTCAACAAAGAATTTGAAGTCATCAAAGCTGACCAATTAGAAAGAAAAGAGATCAAAAACAATGTAGAAAGTCTTGACAGCAGGTTAGACCATGCAAAAGATCGAATCTCAGGGATTGAAGAGAGCCTAGATATAATAGAGCAAGAACATACAACCATCCAAGACAAGTCCAAGAAATATGATAGATCTATCCAAGACTTAGAAGACACCATCAAAAGGCCTAATCTAAGGATAATGGGTGTAGAGGAGCCCCTAGAAACAGAAGTTAATGGCCTAGGAAATTTGTATAACAGGTCCTAGCAGAGAACTTCCCAAACATGCAAAAAGATAGGCCTATTCAGATACAAGAAGCTTTTAGAACCCCAAATAGACCAGACCAGAATAGGACATCCCACTGTCACATTATAATCCACACAGGATCAACTCAGACCAAGGGAACGATCCTTAAAGCTGTCAAGGAGAAAAGATTAATCACCTATAAAGGAAAACCAATTAGAATCACCTCAAATTTCTCAGCAGAGACAATCAAAGCAAGAAGAGCCTGGAATGATGTATGCCATGCCCTAAAAACAAACAACTATCAACCAAGAATACTGTACCCAGCTAAACTCTCCTTCATAACTGAAGGCCAAATAAAAACCTTCCATAGCAAAGAAAAATTGAAACAATACATCTCCACCAAACCACTCCTACAAAAGAATCTTAAAGATGTCCTAAACATAGAAAACCAACAAGACTACAATAAAGGTCAAGAAACTGCACCCAAACTGAGAATCCAAGAAACGTAGGAAGAAGCCAGTTTGCGCAGCCACCAAGAAGGTGGATGACATGGGAGGAACTCCCAAATACCTCTCAGTCCTTTCTCTTAACGTTAACGGAATGAACTCTCCAATTAAGCGACATAGACTGTCTAGTTGGATTAAAAAACAAGACCCTTCTATCTGCTGCCTTCAGGAGTCACATCTTGCCCATAAAAACAAACACATTTTCAATGTTAAAGTTGGATGAAAATCTACCAAGCAAACGGCCCCCAAAAACAGGCGGGAGTTGCAATCCTAATACCAGATAAAATAGACTTCAAATTCAAAGTAGTGAGAAAACATAAAGAAGGTTGCCACATACTCATTAAGGGATCTCTCCTTCAGGAGGATATTACAATTCTAAATATTTATTCACCAAACAATGGAGCACCCAAATTTATCCAAGTAACACTAATTTCCCTCAAATCCCATATAACTCCAAAGACATTAATTGTTGCGGATTTTAATACACCACTCTCCCCACTAGATAGATCAACTGGGCAAAAACCCAACAGAGAACCGCAGATCTAAACAGCTGTACAGATCAACTAGACTTAACAGACGTCTACCGAACATTTCACCCAGCAGCATCAGAATACACATTTTCCTCAGCAGCACATGGAATATTTTCTAAAATAGACTACATTTTAGGCCACAAAGCAAACTTGTGTAAATTCAGAAACATTGAAGTTATATCTTGCATTCTCTCTGACCACAAAGGAATAAAATTAGAACTCAACACCAAAAGCCACCCAAGAAAATCTGGTATCACATGGAGGCTTAACAACACACTGCTGAATCACGAGTGGGTCATGGAAGAGATTAGAAAGGAAATTCAAATGTTCATGCTATTCAACAAAAATGAACACACAAATAACCAGCTCCTCTGGGACACAGCAAAGGAAGTACTCAGAGGCAAGTTTATAGCTCTGAACTCCTACATCAACATATTGGAGAGATCTGAAACCAACAATTTAATGACACATCTAAACCTCCTTGAAAAAGAGCAGCAAGATAAACCCCAATCCAATAGCCGGAAAGAAATAATTAAAATTAAATCAGATTTAAAGGAATTAGAATCCAAAAAAACTATAGAAAGAATCAACAAAACAAAGAGTTGGTTTTTCGAAAAAATTAACCAAATTGACAGACCATTAGCAAATCTTATCAGAAAAAGAAGAGAACACACTCAAATTAATTAACTCAGAGATGAGAATGGAAACATCACCACGGAAAAAAAAAAGATTCAGAACATTATAAGGGAATACTTCTCAAAACTTTATGCTAATAAGTTTGAGAACATGACAGAAATGGACCTTTTCCTGGCAAATATTGACCTGCCAATACTAAACCAAGATGAGTTAATCCATCTTAACAGGCCCATATTAAGCATTGAAATAGAAACAGCAATAAGAGATCTCCCAGCTAAGAAAAGTCCAGGACCAGATGGTTTTACAGCTGAATTTTACAAGGCCTTCAAAGCAGAGCTCACACCAATTCTCCTCCAACTCTTCAATGAAATTGAAAAAGAAAGTTCACTCCCGAACACATTCTATGAAGCCATCATAACCCTCATCCCAAAACCAGGAAGGTACTCAACAAAGAAAGAGAACTATAGACCCATTTCTTTGATGAACATTGATGCAAAACTTCTCAACAAAATTTTGGCCAATCGACTTCAACAATTCATCCAAAAAATAATACACCACGATCAAATAGGATTCATTTAAGGGATGCAAAGCTGGTTCAATATACGCAAATCAATTAATATTATACATCACATCAACAGGAGCAAGAATAAGAACGAAACGGTTATATCAATAGATGCAGAAAAAGCATTCGACAAGATCCAACACCCCTTTAAGATGAAGGTTTTAGAAAAATTAGGAATCCATGGAACATTCCTCAATACAATAAAGGCTGTATATGACAAACCTACAGCCAGCATTATACTTAATGGTGAAAAACTAAAGCCATTTCCTCTTAACTCAGGAACAAGTCAAGGATGTTCACTCTCTCCACTTCTCTTCAACCTAGTATTAGAATGCCTAGCTACAGCAAAAAGACACGATGCAGACATAAAGGGGATCCAAATAGGGAAAGAAGAAATAAAACTCTCCCTCTTTGCAGACGACATGATCTTGTATTTAAAGAATCCCATAGACTCCACTCCCAAATTACTCAAGCTGATTCAAAACATTGGCAAAGCCGCAGGTTATAAAATTAACCCCCAAAAAGTAATGGCTTTTCTGTATGCCAACAATGAGAAAAGTGTGGCTGAAATTAGGAAAGCAACTCCATTTTTAATAGTCCCACAAAAAATAAAATACTTACGAATTAACTTAACAAAAGAGTGAGGGACCTCTATGATGAAAAGTTTAAAATCTTGAAAAAGGAAATCAACACAGAACTTAGAAAATGGCAAAACCTCCCATGATCCTGGATTGGAAAGATTAAAATCGTGAAAATGGAAATACTTCCCAGGGCTATCTACAAATTCAAGATACCTATCAAAATTCTACCCTCATTCTTCAAGGAAATAGAAGAGGCAATCCAAAAATTCATATGGAACAATAAAAGACCCGGAATAGCAAAAACGCTCCTCAACGAAAAGAACACTGCTGGAGGAATATCAATACCAAATTTCAAACTTTACTATAAAGCCATAGTAATCAAAACTGCTTGGTATTGGCATAAGAACAGACCTCAGGAACAATGGAATAGAATTGAAAACCCAGAAATGAACCTACAGACCTATAGCCATCTAATCCTCGATAAAGGAGCTAAAACAATAGAATGGAACAAAGACAGCCTCTTCAGTAGATGGTGCTGGTTAACTACTTGTAGAAAACTAAAGGTAGATCCTTATATATCACACTGCACCAGAATCAACTCCAAATGGATCAAAGACCTCGAAGTCAAAACAGACACTCTGAAAACATTACAGCATGGAATAGGAGAAACCCTAGGTCTCCTTGGCTCAGGCCCGAAATTTTCTGAATAGAGACCCGGAAACCAAACATATTAAAGAAACCTTGGACAAATGTGATTGCATAAAGTTGCAGAGCTTCTGCATGGCAAAGGACATAGCTAGCAAGGTCAATAGAAAGCCCACGGATTAGGAGAAGATCTTTACTAGCCATAGAGGTCCCCTATGACCCAGCTATCCCACTTTTAGGCATTTACCCAAATGTTTACAAACAAGACCACACTACAGCTACCAGCACAGCTATGTTTATTGCAACATTATTTACCATAGCTAAGATATGGAACCAACCCAGATGCCCTTCCGTAGATGAATGGATCAAGAAAATGTGGTATATATACACAATGGAATTCTATGCCTCCATCAGAAAGAATGACATTGCCCCATTTATTAGGAAATGCAAAAACTTGGAAAAAATTATATTAAGTGAAGTAAGCCAGGCCCAAAGAAACACAGGTTCCATGGTTTCCCTTTTTTGCAATATCTAGTATGTGTATGAGTCAAGCAGAAAAGGTCAGATAATGTGATGTTAGGAAAATGAACCCTTAGATATGTATTTTAATGTTTTTTTCTTTCATGCAAGTGTTTCTAACCCATTTATAAGATTATTTCTTTGTTGCTTAGTATGTCCCTCCCCCACAGTTTAACCCCCACTTTCAGTATATTTGATGTCAGTATAACTTGTGGAGGAGATGGGGAAAAACAAGTCGTTTAAGGATTCTGGTGGACCTGTGGCAACAATGAGAAGTACAAATTGTCATGTCAAAAACGAGCTTAACAATGTCGTTGGGGGAGGAGAGGGAGGAAGGATTGGGTGGGGGGAAGGGAGAGTCTGGGAAGGGAGGTGAAGTGTAAACAAAGGAGGAGGCTGCAATGTTTGCTAAGAAATGTAATCATTATCCTGCCAATGTAATTGCAACCCCTCTTTACAGTAATACACAAATAAAATAAAATAAAAAAAAAGCGGTAAAGGTCAGATAATGTGATATTAGGAAAATGAACCCTTAGATATGTATTTTAATGTTTTTTTTCATGCATGTGTTTCTAACGCATTTATAAGATTATTTCTTTGTTGCTTTGTATGTCTCTCCCCCACAGTATAACTCCCGCTTTCACTATATTTGATGTCAGTATAACTTGTGGATGAGATGGGGAAAAATAAGTCGTTTAAGGATACAGGTGGACCTGTTGCAACAATGAGAAGTACAAGTTGTTATGTCCAAAACGAGCTTTACAACGTCGGTGCAGGGGGGTGGGGTGGGAGGATTGGGTGGGGGGGAGGGTGGAGGCTGGGAAGGGATGTGAAGGGTAAACAAAGGAGGAGGCTGCAGTGCTTGGTAAGAAATGTATGCATTATTCTGGTCATGTAATTGTAACCCCTCTGTACAGTATGTTCACAAATAAAACAAAATAAAATTAAACTTAAAAAAATAAAATAAAATAAAAAAAGGTGATAATATATGTAAGTGAATTGCATGTCAGGAAAAAAACACTATTGTTAAAACTTCTTCACACAAAATGCAGAATAGCTAAAAAGATGTTTTTGGTGTTGGCTAAAAATTCTTTGTAAACTACTGCATTTAAAAGAAAGATGTGGGACTGGGAAGGTTTCTCAGTGGTATAGCGCTTGCCTTGCATGCTCAAGTCCCTGGGTTCAATTCCTCAGTACCACATAAGCAATAAGTAAAAAGCTGGAATTGGTACTGTGGCTCAAGTGGTAGATCGCTAGCCTTGAGCAGAAGAGCTGAGGGACAGTGCCCAGGCCCAGAGTTCAGGCCCCAAGACCGGAACCCTCCATAAATAAAGAAAACAAAAACAAAAAACAAAGATGTGATTTCTGTTTATTTTGAGTGTATTTTGTCCATTTGAGTTTATGCAGAGATAACTTAATCCAAAAGTATATGTGATAACTGGAATACCTATACCTAGGGATTATGCATCTCTTCTAAGTAATTTTTATTATTTTTATTTTTTTATTGTGAAAATACTGTACAGAGGGGTTACAATTACATGGGCAAGATAATGAGTATATTTCTTATCAAGCATTGTAGTGTCCTCCTTTGTTTCCCCTTCCCATCCCTTCCCATCCTCCCCTGCCGCCCCACACAATCCTCCTCCCTACACCCCCTCACACCAAAGTTGTAAAGTTCATTTTTCGACATAAGGACTTGTACATCCTCACTGTTGCAATGGGTCCACCTTTATCCCTATTTCTTTCCCATGGTTTCCCTTATTTGCAATATCTAGTATATGTTTGAGTCAAGCAGAAAATTTCAGATAAGGTGATGTTAAGGAAATGAACACTAAGATATATATTCAAATGTTTTTTTTTTCTTTCATGCGATTGTTTCTAACACATTTATAAGATTATTTCTTTGTTGCTTTGTATGTCCCTCCCCACAGTATAACCGCTGCTTTCACTGTATTTGATGTTGGTATAATTTGTGGAGGGAAAGGAGAAAAACTTCTAAGTAATTGAGAAACTTTTCTGGAAGAAACTTTTAGGAAATGACAGAAGACACAAATCTATGCATCTGCATTTTATGTAAGTCATATGTAACTTGCTCAATCCAATTGCTTATCTCTACCTTGCTAGGAAAAACGTATTCTCAAGATAAGAGCCAAAAGCAGTGAAAAGAACAAAATACACAATCATCTTGATTTATTTGTGAAAGTAACAATTGAAATAAAACAATTCCTCTTAAGGGACTCCTATATTAGTGTATGTGAAGATGTTCCTGAATGCCAATATCCATTACATTTTTGGAATTTTAATTTCTACTAACATGTGAAAACTAGAACAAGAAAACGTACATAGACTTAGAGTGAACCAGCCTTCAAATCATTTTCTTAATTGTTTTGAAATTACAAAAGAATTGATACTCCTTTGCTTTGGAAATAATTTAAAAATATTTATCACAT
Source organism: Dipodomys spectabilis (assembly GCF_019054845.1). Classification (NCBI taxonomy): domain Eukaryota; kingdom Metazoa; phylum Chordata; class Mammalia; order Rodentia; family Heteromyidae; genus Dipodomys; species Dipodomys spectabilis. Next base: position 14,961 of record NW_024872478.1, on the reverse strand, counting down.
GATAATTCAAATACCAAGCAAGAGTAATTTTATATAATCATTATAAATATCATTTTATTACTATTGTAAAATAGAAGAAAAAAACCAGTCCCAATATATGATCTACCTATCATTATTCTTAACTTCTAATCATTACCTAAATATCTTAATCTAAATAGTCATGTCTTTAACATAGACGTAAATATTCTATACTTGTTTACTTAAAATTTTCCGGGGTTATGTATTCATGTTTCTAAGAAATGTTCAAAGCAGTTAAAAGATGCTTTTGTGAAATTAATGTGATACAACTTGTTGTTGTGGGTGTTGTTTGCTAGGCCTGGGCATTGTCCCTAAGCCTTTTTATTCTCAAAGAAAGCACTCTATAACTTGAGGAAAAGAGCTAATTCCTGTTTTTAGTGGTCAATTGGAGATAAGAATCTAACAAGTACTGTTCGGTCTGGGCTTGTTTCGAAAACAATTCTAAGATCTCAGCACCCAGAATAGCTTGTATTATAAGGGTGAGTTACCGGCACTTGGTTTCATGAAGTTTTTTTTTAATTTTAATTATGTTTTAAGATGTTTGTTTCACTATGATATATATCATGTATATATTTCTGATGACAAATAATCTCTAAAAATGTACCATTCTACACATAACATATATATATATATATATATATATATATATACAGACTCCCTCTAAAAATTTTATGTTACTATTTTTACCTTTTTCATTTCAAAGATATACAGTCTATTTTTCTAAAAGTTTCCTAGAATAAAATAACTCATATTTCAATAGAAAGTAGAGTTTATTACTTTCAAGGGAATTTTAGATATACACATGATATTGTAGTAACATTTACAGTATATTACTTGAAAAGGTTCTGCCGAAACTCTTAAATATTTGTTTGTAGTTAAGGAGAGAGAGGAAGTTAATTAATACTGATTAAGAATTTGCAATGCTTCAAAAAATCTATTCCATAATTTGTTATAAGCACATAGTCAAGCTACCTGATATGGTTTAGTTTCTTTGTTTATTTGTTCAAAATTTCAATATGGATGCATGCACACTGGTAACATTAAAATTATTAATCAAAAGACAAATGATAGTAAAATCATAGACACATATCCGACGTTCAATAATTAGCACTTATGATGCTAATAATTTGGATGGAGAGGATGATGACCACAGTGTAGCCTGACAATGACGATGTTGTGATTGAAAAGGAAAAAAAAACAAACTTTAATTATCTTTGAAGACATAGTTATAAACAGCGGTGGATTACATACAATAACAATAATAAAAGGAAGGCTGGGAAGGTGGCTCAGTGGCAGAGTGTTGGCCTTGCCTACATGAGGCTCTGGGTTTGATTCCTCAGCACCACATAAGCAGAAAAAGCGGGAAGTGGCACTGTGGCTCAAGTGGTAGAGTGCACTGAGCTGAAGAGCTGAGGGACAGTGCCAGGCCCAGAGTCCAGGCCCCATGACGAAACAAAAAAAAAAAAATAAAAAAACAGAATAAAAAGAGGAGAGTTTCAATATCAAGAAATACAATCACATAAACAGGTAGAGACAGTAAAAACCCTAATGTTATTCCAGCAGTCTTTCTGATGTATACTCACTGTTCTTGGTGATATTATTTTCTTATAAATAAAATCTTTTATTTCCATATTTTGATCGACTAAGATGTAGGTTTCAACTTAGTGTGATTAGTTCAAATGACATTGTCATATAGATACTACTCAATAACCAATGTTTTCCAATGATATATTAAGAGTATGTTCTTGATTACAGCTGTAAATACATGACACAATTTACATAATACCACTTACTTATCTGCATGAAACTATTTCTGACTTTATACCAACAAACTGAATTTGACTCTTTCCTTATTTTTAAGCTAAGGTAGAAAATTTAAGGACTGTTTACTTTCTTTTTCCTTGCTCTAGAAGTCAACATTTATATTCTTCAATATTTCTAGTAGATTACATCCATTTACAGATGAGAAATGTAAGACCAACAGTCAATGTTGTGAGTAAATAATGGTACTAGAATTTTTGTCTGAGTTCTTCACTCTGTGTGCTTACAAGGAGAGCCATTTAGTGTTGGAGAGGACCAATATGAAAAGAGTATGGGGAAAAAATGCATACTTTGTAAACAGTTGTTTTAGGACTGAGTGACTGGTGATGAGTATTTGCAATAGGCTGGTGTCAGGGGCATAAAAAGGAGTATATAGAAATTACATTAGTGACAGAAACTGAGAAAATCTTGGTCATTCATTTATCTAATGGATGGGGGTAGGGTAAGAGGAAATCTAAAGTGTTTCCACATCTCTGTCTCCTAACTATGTTAGTTACATTCTTGGTGATAAGGACTACATGTGGAAAAGATGGATTTAGAGGAAAAAACTCTCTGATAGTTCTAAGGTTTATGTAAACAGATGCAAAGATAGGTCTGTTTGAACATCATCAAAATATCCACGAACATGAATATGAAAAATAATAATAAAATCAGGGACATTATTAAAGGGAAAAGGAAAAGGAAAGTTCTGACGAAAGTGAACAATGTGAGTATCAGTGTGGATAAGATTGGAGGAAAGATAAATAAGGAAACAAAAAAGTAATAAACACAGATTTACAGAAGAAAAGGAAGGAAAAAATTTTCAGGAAGATATTGAAGGAAATCTACCATTTGGATTTGAAAAGTAAAAGGACATAGACAAGTTCAATAAGAACAGTGTTTTGGTGAAAGTCATATTGATAAAATGTTGAGATATGAATGTGAAGACATAAAATTCTGGATCCATAAATTCAACATGTCCTGTTGATTCTAAATGTTGGGAACAAATGCTTTAATCCTGACCTTAGAAATACAGATATAACTCATCAACTTTTTTAGAGGTATTCTCTGAACATTTTTGAAAACTTTATTTAGCCAGGAGGTTGTAGATTGAACTACAGCACAAACAAGCCTAATTTGTCCTACAGTTCCAATTAGTGACCCATCTATCCATATCAGTTTGGGATTTTATTGAAATATATTTAGATATGTTTGGATATCTTATCAGCCTACTCATTATAAATGTAGGACAAGTAACACCAAGTATTAGGTTGAACATACAGCTTTACTGATGTGACTGAAGACTACTCGAATTGATTCTTCTTTAAAATAGAAAATAGAGACCAGTTATGATGTGTCAATGGCTATTGGCCTCAACATCATTTTGCTCAACATCATTTTATGTGGTCATTTATACAGAGCTATTGGGCCATTCTGTTCATCTGCTAGGACTATCCTAGATATTTCCTAGTTATTACAAATGAGGGAAACCATAGAATCTGTCTTTGTGTCTTGCTTATTTTTCTTAGTAGGATTTTTCCTCAATAGCCATTGACACATCATAACTGGACTCTCTTTAACTTGGAAATTATAGATTATGTCTTTTTATACTCTAACTTGGGACAATGATCTGCTGTCAGTTATTACCTTCTTTTACCCTTCTTTTGCCCTTCCACTTACATAATTATTCTTTAAAGAGACATAATCGAGCTTGCATTTCTAAATTCTTCAAAATTATCTGAAATACTTCATACTTCTGGCAGCCTCCTATATCTTTCTCAAGGGAAATATTTTGTCACTACCATTTTTATCCTATATGATAATGGATATCTTCCTGCCTAATTCAGTGCAAGATATACATTAGACTCATCCAGATAGCTCAACACTTGTACCACCATAAAATACTATCTTACTTGGAAATCATGATATTAGTATATCTGGTGAGGTGGCATCTGTCATTTTTGAATGGCTTTAAGTGATACTTACATGCAATCATGTTTTAAACCAATATGCCACTCAGTAGATGAACGAAATGACAAAATGTGATTTATATACGTACGGAGGATTTCTATGCTTCCAATTCATAAGGAAATGGAAAGACTTGGAAAAATCCTACTAAGAAAAATAAGCAAGACACAAAGACAGATTCTATGGTTCCCTCATTTGTAATAACTAGGAAATATCTAGGATAGTCCTAGCAGATGAACAGAATGGCTCAATAGCTATGTATAAATGACCACATAAAATGATGTTGAGCAAAATAAACTCCTAGATATGGAAAGAGAGGTTTTTGTTTGTGGTGGTTGTTTTTAATGTACTATGTTATTTCTTTTGTCTTTTGTGTTTTCCTCTATGGTGTGTCCACTGTTGTATTTGATTTCAGCATCCTGTGTATTGTATATACATTTTTCTTCATTTGACAAGGGAAGAGGAACAACAAAATGTCGAGACAAAGGACAAAAGGCAAACCAATGCAATACACACAAGACAACATGTTAGAAATTTACATTATGATTTGTGAGGAGTATTGGGGTGAAGGAAAAGTGTGAGAAAAATGAGGGAGGGGTAAAAATTTTGACATGTTATGTATCCACTAACTTACAATTACTGCAACCCTTCTATATATCACCTTGACAATAAAATTAAGTTAAAAGTGAGCTGCATAAAATATAATTTCACTGCATTGTTATAGTAAATATTATTCTATGTGTATTACGTTTTAAAAAATGAACATTTTGGCTGCTAATTTGAATTACCTCTTTCTTTATCAGAGGGACATCAACGTGAATGTTATCAAACTTATTTTCAGAATATGCTTTTCATTATTTTGAAAAAAACATTATTTTAGTATTATCTCATACTAAAAGAGAAAACAGTCCAATTCTATGGAAACTCCTAACTTTGAAAACTGACTAATTGTTAAGAGGACAGAATATATGTGTTCCTCAATATTCCTATGACTACTAACTACTCATTTTCAAATTCTGAACATGTCATACCAGAGACAGGCTTGGCTTACTTCTCTTAATATAATTTTTTCCAAGTCTTTCCATTTCCTAACAAATGGGGAAATGTCATTCTTTCTGATGGAGGCATAGAATTCCATTTTGTACATATACCACATTTTCTTGATCCATTCATATACTGAGGGGCATCTGGGTTGGTTCCATATCTTAACTATAGTAAATAATGCTGCAATAAACATAGTTGTGTTGGTAGCTTTAGTGTGGTCTTGTTTGTAAACATTTCGGTAAATGTCCAAAAGTGGGATTGCTGGGTCATATGTCAGCTTTATGTGAAGGCTTTTGAGGAACAACCATATTGCTTTCCAAAATGGTTGAACAAGTTTACACTGCTACCAACAGTGCAGTAAGGTTCTCTTCTGTCCACATCCCCTCCCGCATCTGTTGTTATTAGAGTTCTTGATTATAGCCATTCTAACTGGGGTAAGGTGGTATTTCAATGCTGTTTTGATTTTCATTTCTTTCATGGCTAGACAGGTTGAGCATTTCTTCATGTGTTTACTGGCCATCCTATCTTTCCTCTTCAGAGAAATTTCTCTTTAAGCCTTTAGCACACTTATTTATTGGGCAGTTGATTCTTTGAAGATTTTTTGTTGAGGGATTTAATTTTTTGAGTTCCAGGTATATTTTAGATAAGAGACCCTTGTCTCTTCTCCCAATCCAATCCGTGAGCTTTCTAGTGATCTTGCTAGCTATGTCCTTTGCCAGGCAGAAGCTCTGCAATTGCATGCAATCCTATTTGTCCAACCTTTTTTAAATTAATTTTTTTGTGTTTCTGGGTCTCTATTAAGAAAATTTCGTCCTGTGCCAAGGAGACCTAGGGTTTCTCCTATTACATCCTGCAATATTTTCAGAGTGTCTGCTGTGACTCCGAGGTCTTTAATCCATTTGGAATTGATTCTGGTGCAGGGTGATAAATAAGGATCTAGCTTTAGTTTTCTACAAGTAGTTAATGAATTTTGCCAGCACCATTTACTGAAGAGGTTGTCTTTCTTCCATTCAATTTTTTAGCTCCCTTATTGAAAATTAGATGGCTATGGGACTGTAGGTTCATTTCTGTATTTTCAATTCTATTCCATCGGAAATCTTTTATGTTTTACTTCATCTTTCCCTATTTGGACTCCCTTTAAATTTGCATCTTGTCTTATTGTCCCAGCTAGCATTCTAATACTAAGTTGAAGAGGAGTGGAGAGAGCAGACATCCTTATCTCTTTCCTGAATTAATAAGAAATGGCTTTAACTTTTCACCATTAAGTATAATGCTTGCTGTAGGTTCGTCAATTCTTAGTAGAAAGAAGAGCACTGGAGCAATATCAGTTCCAAATTTCAAACTATACTAAAAAGCCACATTAATAAGAACAGATTGGTACTGGCACAAGGACAGTTCTGAGGACCAATGGAATTGGACTGAAGACTCAGAAATAAACCCATTGACCTATAGCCACCTAATCTTTGACAAGGGAGCTAAAAACATAGAATGAAAGAAAGACAGCCTTTTCAGTAAATGGTGCTGCTAAAATTGGTTAAACACCTGTAGAAAACTAAAGCTAGATCCATATATATATATATATATATATATATATATATATATATATACATACATATATATATATATCATGCAGGGTGATATATATATATAGATATATATATATATCTTAAACAAATCAAACAAAACAAATCAAAGAGAGGTTAGACAAATGGGATTGCATGAAACAACAGTGCTTCTGCAAGGTAAAGTTCATAGATAGCAAGATCAATAAAAAGCCCACTTACTGGGAGAAGTTCTTCATGAGTCATAAAACAGACAAAGTCTTATATCTAAAATATACTTAGGACTCAAAATCAAATCTCCGAACAACTAATCTTCAAAGGAATAACTGTCCAATATCTAAGTTGGCTGAAGACTTAAAGAGAGACTTCTTTGAAGAGGAAATAAAAAATGTCCATTAGACACATGAAGAATATATATATATATATATATATATGTATATGTATATACATATATATATATATATGTATATGTATAATTTTGGGAGTGGAAGGGATATAGCAGAATGCTTAAATGGGGATTCAGGTTGACCATTGTGACAATGAGATGTACAGGGCACTGTGTCGAAAATGAATTTACAATCTCATGCAGGGGTCAAGGAGGGAGGAGTTGGAGATGTGGGGAAGGAAAGGATGGTAGGGGAAAAACAAAGGAGGAGGTAACAATGCTGTATAGGAAATGTACTCATTACCTAGTCCTGTAATTCTGAGCCCTCTGTACAGTATTTTTACAATAAAAATATATTTAAAAAATCTCTGCCTCCTGTAGATTTCCAGTGCTGCTCTCGGAATTGCATTTTCTGCTTATTCTGGCTGTGGTTAGGTCCACCTTTCCAATGGATCAGTATTCTCAAAGCATCTTGGTCCTGCAGTGGGACTTGGATTATACAGTGGTGGACATGGCTTCGTCATTGCCCATGCAACTAGGATTGTAAGCAGAATTTCTCTGAATTTGGTTTCAGAAAACAGTGAACCAAAAGGCAAGTCCATCAAACACCTCACTCCTCCCCCCCATTTTCTCTTTTCTCCCTCCCTGGGAAAGTATAAAATAATTTTGCAGGTTTTGACACACACACAAAATGCCCACCATCTCCCCTGGTAAACTTGGTTTCAAGTCACTAAGTCATGTCAACGGATAATGCTGCATTCATTATTCTGGACAACATCTTCAGGTTGTTTGATGCTTTAATTTTTTGTTGTTGTTGTTGGTGGGGGGGGCCTGAACTCTGCGTCTGGGTGCTGTCACTGAGCTGTTCAGCTCAAGGCTAGCTCACTACCACTTTAGCCACAGTGCCACTTCCAGTTTTTTCTGTTTATGTGGTGCTGAGGAATTGAACCCAGGACCTCATGCATGCAAGACAAGCACTCTACCACTGAGTCTTCTTCTAGCCCTAATGATTTAATTCTTTAAAATTTCTTTTTGTCAGTCATGGGTCTTGAATCAGGGCTTGGGTATTAACATATCCCAGAGTTCTTCAGCTCAAGGGGATCCCTCTCCCAATTGAGCCACAGTGCCACTTCCTGTTTGGAGATAAGTGACTCACAGACTTTCATGCCAGGATTTGCTTTGAACAGATGAATTTTTAAATTATATTTCTCCTAGGTGTTTATTGGAACATTACAGTTTTTCTGGAATTTAAAGTTTTCTGTAAACCTTTGTCTTCAAGTAATCCAAAAGCATTAAATATTACATTTCGAAGCTATCCTTTAGCACATCCATTTTGAAATTATTATCTTAAAATGAAATTCTAATTCTTTGTAGAAACAACCCATTAAAGTCCAAATGGGAAATATGCTAATTTCAGCAGCCTTGACAATCCTTCCTCTTTTTTTTCTCTCCAGTATCTTTTCTTGTTTTGGAACAAGTGTCATGGACTGTCCAACCATTCAAAAGGAAGATTATTCCATTAATTTAATAGAAAAGGAATCCAGCCTACATGCATCTCAAGGCAACTTTGAGTATAATGTTAATATAATAATTCATGTCAGTGGATTTTCAGTCATTTCGATAATTTTTTATTTAACCACTCATTAAAGAGGTTCCAAAAGGCAAGAATCAAAAATCATGTTCTGCTTTCTAAAAATGTTTAAAAAGCTAGTAATTCAACAAAGATTCCATGGTGAAGAATTTCTCTTTTATCATAGCCCTTACCACTGATCCCTTCCCTTCAAACTTGTAGCTTTGTTCAGTTTTCTTGTTCAAGCTTTCATTTTGGTATTCGCCTCAGTAATATCCTTGTAGTATTTGACAATGAAATTCCATTTATTGTTAGAGAGCTCAATTCATATTGCCAAAGGCAGACTCATTATCATTTCATAAAACATAAACTATTAAGTATCATTAACATGGTCATATGGAAATATTCCATAAATTAATATAAGTACCACATAAATGTGCATCTTCATATACTTTTAAAAAAGGAAAGTAGTTACATATCTATGTCATAAAGTAATTCAGACCACTGGTAGAAGAGATTAAGCTAAAATTTTTATTTATATCATCCCCAATATTTTGTCAAATTTTCTTTTCTCATTAACTTTCACCTTAGGGCCTGCTTTTCCTAGCAACAAGTTATAACTTGATATCCTTGGATGTTAGTCCCCTCTGAGTAACCTCTTTTCTTTCCACCACTAGTTAGTCCCTTTTGTTAAATACCTGAGGAATAACGTCCCATTGTGCCTGCAAGAGAAGTACCCAAGTCGACTGTCTGTGACTACTCTTGCTTTGCTTTGTTTGGGAATGTGGTAGCTGAGACAGGGGTGGCAGGGATCAGGTGGCTGGAACCATGGTGGTAAGAATTATGGGTAGCAAAATGAGTAGCAGAGAATAGGATACCAGGGAAAGGGTAATTGTGACTGTAATTGCTGAGTTGCACTTGCAGGAAATTGGGTAGCAGCAACAGCTTTGCAGGGGTTGGGGTAGCTAATACAGGTATCCAGAACAATTTAGCAGTGACAAGGAAGCACAGACAAAGTGAAAGATAAAAGTTTTGAGACATTGTGGGAATTCTTTGACTACCCATTCTGAAAACATGAAGGAGGGTAATTTTAAAGTAAAACTACAAAAGAAAATTTAAGTCTTGGTGCTAACAAATCTGTCCAGGTGTTATTACATTAAATAGAGAATTCAAAATGGTTTTTCTTCATGAATACAGAGATCAAAGATATTAAAATTCTTATTTCAAAATGCAAATTAAAGGGGAAAATTAGTCAGGAGGTAAAATTCATATTGAATGTTAATATTTAAGAGAAAAAGGAGATCCTAGATGGCAGACTACAGACAAAGCAATATCAGAGCATTATATGTTCAATAATAATTAAGAAATTTTAATTGAAAAATTGAGCTAGAATGTTCACATCAGGCAAAGGCAAGCAATCAGAGTCTACCACCAACAAAGAAACACCATAATGTATATCTCAGAAAAAGGAACCAAGTTCCTTATCCTTGATTTCAATGATACACATAACCACCTTTACAAACACACACACACGCACACACACACACACACACACACACACACACACACACACACGAATTATGCAACAGCTCAAGCTACTCACATCCAATCAACATGAATCAAAGATCTTCCTGTAATACTTAAAACTTTAAATTTTGAAATCTTACTCTGAAAACATTACAGGACGGAATAGGAGAAACCTTAGGTCTCCTTGGCACAGGCCGAAATTTTCTTAATAGATATCCAGAAATACAAAAAATCAAAGACAAATGGAACAAATGGGATTTCATGAAATTGCAGAGCTTCTGCATGGCAAAGGACATAGCTAGCAAGATCATTAGAAAGCCCATTGATTGGGAGAAGATCTGCACTAGCCATACAACGGACAAGGGTCTCATATCTAAAATATACCTGGAACTCAAAAAATTAAATCCCTTAACAACAAATCTTCAAAGAAACAACTGCCTATTAAATAAGTAGGCTAAAGGCTTAAAGAGAAACTTGTCTGAAGAGGAAAGAAAGATGGCCAATAAACACAACCTCTCTAGCCATAAAAGAATTGCAAATAAAAACAACATTGAGGTACTACCTCACCCGAATTAGAATGGCTATAATCAAGTACTCTAATAAGAACAGATGCTGGAGGGGATGCGGACAGAAGGGAACCTTACTACATTGTTGGTGGGAGTGTAAACTTGTTCAACCACTTTGAAAAACGGTATGGAAGTTCATCAAAAGACTCCACATAGAGCTCCCCTATGACCCAGCAATCCCACTTTTGGGCATTTACCCACATGATTACAAACAAGACCATACTAAAGCTACCAGCACACCTATGTTTACTGTAGAATTATTTACCATAGCTATGATATGGAACCAACCCAGATGCCCCTCAGTTTATGAATGGATCAAGAAAATGTGGTATATATACACAATGGAATTCTATGCCTCCATCAGAAAGAATGACATTGCCCCATTTGTTAGGAAATAGAAAGTCTTGGAAAAATTATATTAAGTGAAGTAAGCCAGACCCAAAGAAACATAGGTCCCATGGCTTCACTTATTTGCAATAAATAGTATATGTGTGAGGCAAGCAGAAAAGTTCAGATAAATTGATGCTAGGGAAATGAACCCCAAGATAAGTATTCAATTTTTTTTCTTTCATGCATTTGTTTCTAACATATTTATAAGATGATTTCTATAGTGCTTTTTATGTCTCTCCCCCTGCTTTCACTGTATTTGATGTTGGTACAAATTTGTAGAGGGGAAGGGCATAAACAAATCGTTTAACTAGGGGTACAGGTGGACACATTGCAACAATGAGATATACAAGTCATTATGTCGAAAAATGAACTTTACAATTTTGGCGGGGGGAGGAAGTGTTTGGCCATCTATTTTCCAGCTGATCTATAGGTGTAGAAGCAAAACGTAATACAAAGCAATACAAACCAGTTCTTACTATAAATAATTTTTCTCTGAACATCTTAAAAATCAATTCTGACAACATGTAATAAAAAATCCCTAAGTTTAAAACATTCTTCTAGACAAGTTAAAGAAATACCGAGAACAAGTATTTTAAGAATAATTGCAGAGAGCTTGTACTCAGGGCCTGGGTTCTGTCTCTGAGATTTATTACTAAATACTAGTGATACCACTTTGAGGCACAATGCCACAGTAAAGACTCACCAATTTTCCTCTCCATACTGGCTTTGAACTAGGATCTAGATGTTTCAACTCTCTGAGTAGCTAGGATTATAGTAATGAGCCCTTGCACCTGGGTAGAATAATTGCAGAGGCCAGTTAGTATTACATGTCAATCATGTTTAACTTTGTAACATAAAGTTAACTGAAATGCCTTCCAATAGAAATAAGGAATTAAATGTGTAGATGGGTTACAAAGTTCTTACCAAAAGCTACATATTTTCCTCTTTTTTTTTCTTCCAAAATTGTTTGCTTTCCAGAATCATATCTTATCTTTCCGTGCTGGTTTCTTTAGTTTATTTCATACATGCCCACAGCTCCTTCAACTATCAATTCTTTTGTGAAGACCTTGCAAATATCTATTTTCAGTCCAAACTCGTTTTATGCACCTCTCATCCATATATTCAACTGACATAATCACTTGTGAAACAATAATCATCTCTTATCATTACTGGATATAAAGTATAAGTAAAATTTAAGAAAATAAAGAATAACATAAATAAATATAACATGATTTTAATAGTAATGCTAAACATAAATACAACATCGATTATTTTCTGGAGCAATTTAATAAAAAACTCAAGGAAAAGAAATCAACTTTTTTGAGTGCTGATATTATAGTTTAATCTTAAGACCTTACCTTGTCACTTAGGCTTTTTCCCTCAAGGGTGGTGCTCTGTATTTGAACGACAGCTCCCCTTCTAACTTTATTTGGGGGATTATATAGAGATAAGAATCTCATGGAATAAAAATTATTTGTGTCCCTATCATGGGGTTCATTTCACATAACATCCTCTTATATGGTACCATGTACAAGTTACTCCAAGTAAGATTAACCATGGGACCTGTGGTTATTTGAGCTTGGCTTATTCACTTAATATAATTGTTTCTGCGTCTTTCTATTTCCTAGCAAATGGGACGATGTCATTCTCTCTGATTGGAGGCATAGAATTCCATTGTGTGTGTGTGTGTGTGTGTGTGTGTGTGTGTGTGTGTGTGTGTGTGTGTGTGTGTGTGTATCACATTTTCTTGATCCATTCATCTACTGAGGGGTCTCTGGGTTGGTTCCATATTTTAGCTATGGTAAATAATGCTGCAATAAACATAGTTGTACCGGTAGCTTAGTATGGTCTTGTTTGTGATCATTTGAGTAAATGCCCAAAAATGGGGACTGCTGGATCATAGGGGAGCTCTAAGTGAGGTCTTAGAAAAAGTGAAGTAAGGCAAAACCAAAGAAACATTGGTCCTATGCTTTCCCTTATTTGCAATAACTATTATATGTTTGGGACAAGCATAAAAGTTCATAAGCTATGTCCATATGACCACATAACATGCTGCTAAGCGAAATGAACCCCAAGATAGGATTTATAATCTACCATGTGTTTTTTTTCTTTTTATGTTCCTTCCCCCCTTGTTTTTACTGTATTTAGTGTTGGTGCCCTGCATTTGTATACACCCTTCTCTAGCTTGGGGAGGGGAAGGGACAAAACAAAATAGATAAATAGTGATACAGGCTGACCCATTGTAACAATGAGATGCACAAGACACTATGTTGAATAAGTATCTTTACAATTTAGCGGGGAAGAGGGTAAGGGAGTAGAGGGGAGTGTAGTTGTGGAGGTGGGAGGGAAGGGGAGGGGAAAAACAAAGGAGGAGGTAACAATGCTTGATAGAAAATGTACTCATTAACTTGCTCATGTAACTATAACCCCTCTACAGAGCATTTGTACAATGAAAACCTCTTTTAAAAAATAGAAGGTGTGCCGGGCATCGGTGGCTCACGCTTGTAATCCTAGCTACTCAGGATGCTGAGATGTGAGGATAACAGTTCAAAGACAGCCCAAGAAAAAAATCCGTGAGACTCTTATCTCCAATAAAACCACTAGAAAACCGATGCTGGTGCTGTGTCTCAAGCGGTAGAGCACTCCCCTTGAACTGAAGAGTGCAGGGACAATGCCCAAACCCAGAGTTCAAGCCCCAAGACCAACACACACACAAAAAAAACAGAAGGTGTCATGTACACCAAGTATAGTAGCCCATCTGTAATCCCAGCTGATTGGGAAGCAGAAATGACAAGGATCTTGGTCTCAGGCCAGGCCAAAGAAATAACTGCCCAGACAGCCATCTCAACAAATAAGCTGGCCATAGTGGTTCACATCTGTAATCCTAGATAATTGTGTGGGAGACATAAGAAGCAATCTAAGATCATTCAGTCAATCTAAGATTAGACCCAGGCGAAAAGTTCAAGACCTCAAGTAAATAAAATTGACCAGAAGTATGGCAAAAGTAATTGAGCTGCTTGTTGCTATACAACTAAAGTCCTATCTAGCAAGCAGAGAACACCTGAATAGAACCCAAGTAATACTCCTCTCTTCCACCAAAAAGCCTAAATAACTTTGTCCTATTTGAACATCTAATTTCAAGGCCACTGACAGATCAGAGATGGTGATATTATCTTAAAAATTAGATATTCAAAAGAGACAAAGTTCTTTGGGTTTTGAAAAAGTTGAAAAGGTAGGAAAATGCATGTGATTTTTGTTAGCTCCATAATTCTTGAAAACATAAAATGAACTCAAGTATTAAATATATATCCATATGTGTGCATATATCCATGTATGTATATATATATATATGTGTGTATGTATATAATCATATATATATATATATATATACATATATATGTATGGTTCATCTCTTTTCTGTGTAGCAAATTGTTCAAGTGAATCTGTACAATCAATACTCAAAGGCATGAATAGACAAAGAGAATGAGCAGAGAACTCATACTCCGGAATCTATGGTTAGCCCATAACCCGAAAATCTTTTACATCAGTTTGCATGTGTCAGTTACTGCAGTACAGGGACAATACGATGGCAATGAGATACCAGGCAGATGAAATGAGAAATGAGAGATACAACTGGTACAATATTCTTTCTGATGGGTAAGTAGAATTTCCAGTGTGTGTGTGTGTGTGTGTGTGTGTGTGTGTGTGTATTACATTTACTTGATTCATTTCTCTCTTGAGGCCTGATTCAGTAAACATGGTTGTGCTGAAACCATTACTATATCTTGGTTTGTAATCTTTCGGGTAAATGCCCAGGAGTAGAGTTGCTGGATCATATGGAAGTGGGTAGTCAAAAGAGGAGTGAAGTGGGAAAAGGTAGAGGATTGAATAGAAAAGGGGGAAAATGCAGAGAATAATCCAGTAAATATCCTACAAAATTAAGAAGAGTGAAGGAAGAGGTGTATAGGGGAGGGATGGATGAGAATGTTGAAAGGGTTGGCATTGATCAAGGTATATTGTACGCATAAACTGCTTTGTTTAATGATAACTGCTTTGCTACTTAAAATAATAATAATAAAAATCATGTCCCTAAATTGTTATGCAATTAAAAGCAAAGCATGAGAATCTGCT
>NW_024872477.1:0-23401 GCF_019054845.1 Dipodomys spectabilis | reverse complement strand
TGAGGGTAAGGTTTACGGTGAGGGTTAGCGTTAGGCTGAGGGTGAGGATCAGGGTGATGGTTAGGGTTTGGTTTAGGGTTAGGGTGAGGTTATGGTGAGGGGTATAGTTAGGGTTAGGGTTAGGGTTAGGCTGAGGGTCACGGTGATTGTTAGTGTTAGGGTTATGTTTAGGGTGAGTGTTAGGGTTATGCTTAGGGTTAGGATGAGGGTTAAGTTGAGGGTTAGGGTTAGGGTTAGGGTGAGGTTAAGGGTTTGCGTAAGGGTTAGGAGGAGGGTGAGTGTTATGGTGAGGGTTACAGTTAGGGTGAGGGTTAGGGTTAGACATAGGATTAGGGTGACGGCTAGGGTGAGTGTGAGGGTTAGCGTGAGGGTGAGGGTGAGGGTGAGGATTAGGGTGTGGGTTAGGTTTAGGGTTAGGGTCAGGGTTATGTTTATGGTGAGGGTAAGGGTTAGGGTTAAGGTTAGAATCAGGGTGAGGGTGAGGGTGAGGAATAGGGTTAGGATTAGAGTTAGGGTTAGGATTATGCTGATGGTGAGAGTGAGTGTTAGGGTTAGGGTTAGGGTGAGTGTTAATGTTAGGCTTAGGGTTGGGATGAGGGTTAAGGTGAGGGGTAGGGTTAGGGTTAGGGTGAGGGTTATGGTTAGGGTGAGGGTTAGGTTTAGGGTGAGGGTAAGGGTTAGGGTCAGGGTTAAGATGAGGCTGAGGATCAAGGTGAGTGTTAGAGTTCGGGTGAGGGTTAGCGTTAGGCTTAGGGTTAGGGTGAGGGCTAGGGTGAGGGTGAGGCTTCGGGTGTGGATGAGGGTGAGGGTGAGTGTTAGGGTGTGGGTTAGGGTTAGGGTCAGGGTTACATTTAGGGTGAGGGTTAGGGTTAGTTTTAGGGTGAGGTTGAGGCTGAGGTTGAGTTTTAAAGTGAGGGTGAGGGTGAGTGTGAGGGTGAGGGTTAGGGTTCGGATTAGGTTTAGGTTGAGGTTTAGTGTGAGGTTTAGAGTTAGGCTGAGTGTGAGGGTTAGGGTTAGTTTTAGGGTGAGGGTTAGGCTTAGTGTAAGAGTTAGAGTTGGGGTTAGGGTGAGAGTGAGGGTTAGTGTTAGATTTAGGGTGAGGGTTAGGGTGATAATGAGGGTAAGTTTTAGGTTGAGGGTTATAGTGAGGGGGAGGGTTAGGGTTACGGTTAGAGTGAGGGTTAGGTTGAGGGTTAGGGTTAGGCTGAGGGTGAGCGTGAGGGTGAGGGTGAGGGTTAGTGTTAGGGTTAGGGTGAGGTTTAGGTTTATTATGAGGGTTAGGGTGAGGATGACGGTAAGGATTACGTTGAGGGTTAGGGTTAGGGGAGGTTTAGGGTTAGGGTTAGATTTAGGGTGAGGGTTAGGGTTAGGGTTAAGTTTAGGGTTAGTTATAGGGTGAGGGTTAGGTTTAATGTTAGGGTTAGGTTTAGGGTAATGGTTAGTGTTAGGTTTCGGTTTAGCGCTAGGGAGAGGGGTAGGGTTAGGATTAGTGTGAGCCTTATTGTTACTGTGAGGGTTAGGGTTAGGGTTAGTGTTACCATGAGGGTAAGGGTAAGGGTGAGGGTTAGGATGAGGGTGAGGGTTAGGGATATTGTTAGGGCTAGGGTGAGTGTTAGGGTGAGGATGAGGTTTAGGGTTAGGGTTAGGGTGAGGGTTAGGGTTAGGTTGAGGGTTAGGGTTAGATTTTGGTTAGGTTAAGTGTTAGGGTGAGGGGTAGGGTTAGGGTTAGGGTTAGGGTTTTGGTTAGGGTAGGGTGAGGGTGAGGGTTATGTTATGCTTAGGGTGAGTGTGTGGGTGTTTTAGGGATAGGTTTAGGGTTAGGGTGAGGGTGTTAGGTTTAGGATTGGTGTTAGGGTTAGGCTTAGGCTTAGCGTTAGGGTGAGTGTTAGGATTAGGGTTAGCCTGAAGGTTAGGGTTAGGGTTAGGGTGCTGGTTAGGGTTAGGGTGATGTTTAGTGTGATGGTGAGTTTTAGCGTGAAGGGGCGTGTTCGGGTGAGGGTGATGTTTAGGGTTTGGGTGAGGGTCAGGGTGAGTGTTAGGGTGAGGGAGAGGGTTAGGGTTAGGTTTAGGGTTGTTGTTAGGGTTAGGGTTTGGGTGAGTGTTAGGGTTAGGTTTATGGTTAGGGTTAGAGTAGGGTGAGGGTAAGGTTTAGGGTGAGGGTTAGGATTAGGCTGAGGGTGAGGATGAGGATGAGGGTTTAAGGTTAGGGTGAGTGTAAGGGTTAGGGTTAGGTTTAAGATGAGGGTTAAGGTGAGGTGTAGGATTAGGGTTAGGTTGAGGGTGAGGGTGAGGGTTAGGGCTAAGGTGAGGGTTAGGCTTAGGGTTAGGGTTACCGTGAGGATAAGTGTAATTGTGAGGGTTAGGATGACGGTGAGGGTTAGGGTTAGGATTAGGGTTAGGGTGAGGGGTAGGTTGAGGGTTAGGTTTATGGTTATGGTTAGGGTAGGGTGAGGGTTAGTGTTAGGCTTAAGGTTAGTGTTAGGGTGAGGGTTAGCGTTAGTGTTAGGGTTAGGGTTTGGCTGAGTGTTAGAGTGAGGGTTTGGTTTAGGGTTAGGCTTAGGGTGAGGGTGAGGGTTAGCGTGAGGGTTAGGGTTACAGTTAGATTTAGGGTATTGGTTAGGCTGAGGGCTAGGGTGAGGGTTAGTATTAGGCTCAGGGTGAGGGTGAGGGTGAGGTTTAGGGTTAGGTTTAAAATTAGTATGAGTGTTAGGGTTAGGGTTAAGTTTAGGATGAGGTTTAGGGTGAGGGGTAGGATTAGGGTTGGGTTTAGGGTGAGGGTGAGGGTGAGGTTTTGGGTTAGGGTGCGGGTTAGGGTTAGGGTGAGGGTAAGGGTTAGGGTGAGGTTTAGGGAGAGGTTTAGGGTTAGGGTTCGAGTTAGGGTTAGGTTGAGTGTTCGGGTGAGGTTTAGAGTTAGGGTGAGGTTGAAGGTTAGGTATAGGGTTAGGGTGAGGGTTAGGGTTAGGGTGAGAGTTAGAGTTAGGGATAGGGTGAGGGTGAGTGTGAGGGTTAGTGTTAGGGTTTGGTTGAGGGTTAGGGTGAGGATGAAATTAAGGTTTAGGTTGAAGGTTAGATTGAGTGGAAGGTCTAGGGTTAGGGCTAGAGTTAGGGTGAGGGTTAGGGTGACGGTTAGGATTAGGCTGATGGTGAGCGTGAGGGTGAGGATGAGGGTTAGTGTTAGGGTTAGGGTGAGGTTTAGGTTTCTTGTGAAGGTTAGGGTCAGGATGAGGGTAAGGATTCGGTTAGGGTTAGGGTTAAGTTAAGGATTAGATTTAGGGTGAGGTTTAGGGTTAATATTAGGGTTAGGTTTAGGGTAAGGGTTAGGTTTATGGTAAGGGTTAGGTTACAGTGAGGGTTACGATTAGGTTTAGGGTGAGGGTTCGGTTTAGGGTGAGGGTTAGGGTTAGGTTTAGGGTTAGGGTGAGGGTGAGGGTGAGGCTTAGGGTTAGGATTAGGGTTAGAGTTAGGGTGAGGTTGAGGGTGAGGCTTAGAGTTAGGATTAGGGTTTGAGTTAGGGTTAGGCTGAGGGTGAGGGTGAGGGTTAGGGTTAGCGTGAGGGTTAGGGTTAGGGTTAGGTTTAGGTTGAGGGTTAGGGTGAGGGCTAGGTTTGGGGTTAGGGTGAGGGTGAGGCTGAGGGTGAGGGTGAGGGTTTGGTTGAGTGTTAGGGTTAGGCTGAGGGTTAGGGTTAGGGTTAGGTTTAGGTTGAGGATTAGGGTGAGGGTAAGGGTTAGGGTGAGGGTGAGGTTTAGGGTTAGGTTTAGGTTTAGGTTATGGTTAAGGTGAGGGTGAAGGTGAGGGTTAGTTTTAGGGTGAGGTTTAGGGTTAGGTTTAGGGTTAGTGTGAGGGTCAGGATTAGGGTTAGGTTAAGGTTTATGGTGAGGGGTAGGGTGAGGGTTACGGTTAGTGTTTTGGTTAGGGTAGGGTGAAGGAGAGGGTTAGGGTTAGGGTTAGGGTGAGTGTGAGGTTGTTTTAGGGATAGGTTTATGGTTAGGGTGAGGGTTAAGGTTAGGGTTAGGGTTAGGCTGAGGGCTAGGATGAGGGTGAGGGTTAGGGTGACTGTGAGGGTGAGGGTGATGGTTAGGGTGTCGGTGAGGGTTAGGGTAGAGTGAGGTTAAGGGCAAAGGTGAGGTTTAGGGTTAGGGTGAGGGTTAGGGTTATGGTTACAGTTAGGGTTAGGGTCAGGTTGAGGATTAGGGTTACGGTTAGGGTTAGGATGAGTGTTAGGGTTAGGGGTAGGTTTAGGGTTAGGGTTAGGGTTAGGGTTAGGGTGAGGGTAAGGTTTAGGGTGAAGGTGAGGGTTAGGGTTACATTTAGGGTTAGGATGAGGGTAATTGTTAGGGTGAGGGTTAGGAAGAGGGTGAGGGTTAGGAAGAGGGTGAGGGTTAGGTTTAGGGTGAAGTTTAAGGTTATGGTTAGCGTTAGGGTGAGGGTGAGGGTTAGGGTGAGGTTAAGGGTTAAGTTGAGAGTGCGGATTAGGGTTACAGTTAGGGTTAGTGTGAGGGGTAGGTTTAGGCTTAGGTTGAGGGTTAGGTTTAGTGTGAGGGTTAGGGTTAGCGATAGGGTTAGGGTGAGGGTAAGGGTTTGGATGAGGGTAGGGTGAGAGTAAGGTTTAGGGTTAGCATGAGTGTTAGGGTGAGGGTTAGGGTTAGGTTTAGGGATAGGTTGAGGGTTGGATGATGGTGAGGTTTGGGTTGTGGGTTACGGTTAGGGTAAAGGTGAGGGTTAGGTTGGCGGGACGGGTTAGAGTGAGGGCGAGGGTTAAGGTACGTGTTAGGGTGATGGTTAGGGTTTGTATTAGTGTTAGGGTGAGGGTGAGGGTGAGGGGTATAGTTAGGATTAGGGTGAAGGTTAGGATTAGTGTGAGGGTTAGGGTTAGGGTTAGAGTGAGGGTAAGGTATAGGGTGAGGTTTAGGGTGAGGTTTAGGGTTAGGGTTAGAGTAAGGATTAGGTTGAGGGTTAGGGTGAGGTTTAGCGATAGGGTGAGGGTGAGGGTGAGGGTTAGGGTAAGGGTGAGGGTTAGGGTTAGGGTGAGAGTTAGAGTTAGGGATAGGGTGAGGGTGAGGGTTAGTGTTAGGGTTAGAGTGAGGGTTAGGGTGAGGATGAGGGTAAGGTTTAGGTTGAGGGTTAGGGTGAGGGTGAGGGTTAGGGTTAGGGTTAGGGTTAGGGTGAGGGTTAGGGTTAGGCTGAGGGTGAGCGTGAGGGTGAGGGTGAGGGTTAGTGTTGAGGTTAGGGTGAGGGTTAGGTTTATTGTGAGGATTAGGGTTTTGATGAGGGTAAGGATTAGGTGAGGGTTAGGGTTAAGTTTAGGGTTAGATTTAGGGTGAGGTTTAGGGTTAATATTAGCGTTAGGTTTAGGGTAAGGTTTAGGTTTAGGGTAAGGGTTATGGTTAGGGTGAGGGTTACGGTTAGGTTTAGGGTGAGGGTTAGGTTTAGGGTGAGGGTGAGGGTGAGGCTTAGGGTTAGGATTAGAGTTTGAGTTAGGGTGTGGGTGAGGGTGAGGCTTAGAGTTAAGATTAGGGTTTGAGTTAGGATTAGGTTTAGGTTGAGGGTTAGGGTGAGGGCTAGGTTTAGAGTTAGGGTGAGGGTGAGGGCGAGGGTTAGGGTGAGGGATAGGGTTAGGGTGAGGGTTAGGCTTAGGGTTAGGTTTAGGTTGAGGGTTAGGGTGAGGGGTAGGGTTAGGGTTAGTGTGAGCCTTAGTGTTAGTGTGAGGGTTAGGGTTAGGGTTAGGGTTACCGTGAGGCTAAGGGTAAGGCTGAGGGTTAGGATGAGGGTGAGGGTTAGGGATAGGTTTAGGGTGAGGATGAGTGTTAGGGTGAGGGTGAGGGTTAGGGTTAGTGTGTGGGTTAGGGTTAGGTTTAGGGTTAGGGTGAGGGTGAGGGTTAGGGTGAGTGTGAGGGTGTTTTAGGGATAGGTTTAGGGTTAGGGTGAGGGTGAGTGTTAGGTTTAGGATTAGTGTTAGGTTTAGGCTTAGGCTTAGGGTTAGGGTGCGGGTTAGGGTTATGGTGATGTTTAGTGTGAGGGTGAGGTTTAGGGTGAGTGTGAGGGTTCAGGTGAGGGTGAGGGTTAGGGTGTGTGTGAGGGTGAGGGTTAGGGTGAGTGTTATGGTGAGGGTGAGGGTTATGTTTAGGTTTAGGGTTAGTATTAGGGTTATGGTTTGTTTGAGTGTTATTGTTAGGGTTAGGGTTAGGGTGGGGTGAGGGTAAAGTTTAGGGTTAGGGTTAGGGTTAGGCTGAGGGTGAGGTTGAGGGTGAGGGTTAGGGTTATGTTTAGGGTTAGGGTGAGTGTAAGGGTTAGGGTTAGGATGAGGGTTAGGGTGAGGTGTAGGATAAGGGTTAGGGTAAGGGTGAGGGTGAGTGTGAGGGTGAGGGTGAGGTTTAGGCTTAGGTTTAGGATTAGTGTGAGTGTTAGGGTTAGGTTTAGGATTAGGATGAGGTTTAGGGTGAGGGGTAGGGTTAGGTTTAGGGTGAGGCTGAGGGTTAGGGTGAGGTGTAGGGTTATTGTGAGTGTTAGAGTTAGGGTTAGGGTTAGGGTGAGGTTTAGGGTTAGGGTTAGGGATAGGCTGAGGGTAGGGTGAGGGTGAGGGTTAGGGTGACGGTGAGGGTGAAGGTTAGGGTGTCGGTGAGGGTTAGTGTACAGTAAGGGTTAGGGTTAGGGTTAGCGTGAGAGTTAGGTTTTGGGTTACGTTGAGGGTGAGGGTTAGGTTTAGGATTAGTGTTAGGGATAGAGTTAGGCTTAGGGTGAGGGTGAGGGGAAGGGTGAGGGTTTGGGTTAGGGTTAGGTTTAGGGTGAGGGTGAGGGTTAGGGTGAGGGGTAGGGTTAGGGTGTGGGGTAGGGTGAGGTTTAGGATTAGGTTTATGATTAGGGTAGTGTGAGGGTTAGGGTGAGGTTTAAGGTTAGTGTTAGGGTTAGGTTTAGGTTGAGTGTTAGGGTTAGTGTGAGGTTTAGGGTTAGGGTTAGGTTTAGGGTTAGGGTGAGGGTAAGGGTTAGGGTGAGGGTTAGAGTGAGGGTGAGGGTTAGGGTAAGGTTTAGGTTTAGGATTCGGGTCAGGGTGAGGGTGAGGTTTAGGGTTAGTGTGAGGGTTAGTCTGAAGAGTAGGGTTAGGGTTAGGTGAGGGTGAGGGTGAGAGTTTCAGTTATGTAAGGGTTAGGTTTAGTGTTTGGGAGAGGATTAGGGTGTGGTTGAGGGTTAGGGTGAGGGTAAATGTTAGGGTTTGGGTGAGGGTTAGGGTTAGGGTTATGGTTAAGGTTAGGTTTAGGGATAGGATGAGGGTTAGCGTGAGGGGTAGGTTTAGGGTTAGAGTGAGGCTTAGGGTTAGTGTGAGCGTTACCGTGAAGGTGAGAGTTAGGATGAGGGTGAGGGTTAGGGTTAGTGTTAGGGTTAGGGTGAGGATTAGGTTTAGGGTTATGATTAGGATTAGGGTTAGGTTGAGTGGTAGGGTTAGGGTTAGGGTGAGGGTTAGGTTTAGCGTTAGAATTAGGGTGAAGTTAAGGGTTAGAATGAGGGTTAGGATGAGGGTGAGGGTTAGGGTTAGGGTGATGGTTAGGGTGATGTTTAAGGTTAGGGTTAGTGTTAGGGTTAGGGTGAGGTTTAGGTTTAGGGATAGGGTGAGTGTGAGATTTAGGTTTAGGATTAGTGTTAGGGTTAGGGTTAGGCTTAGGGTGAGGGTTAAGGGTAGTGTGAGGGTTTGGGTTAGGGTTAGGGTTAGGGTTAAGCTGAGGGCTAGGGTGAGGGTGAGGATTAGGGTGAGTGTGAGGGTGAGGGTGAGGGTTAAGGTGTCGGTGAGGTTTAGGGTAGGGTGAGGGTAAGGGCGACAGTGAGGGTTAGGGTGAGGGTGAGGTTTAGGGGTAAGTTTAGGGTTAGGGTTAGCGTTAGGTTGAGGGTAAGTGTTAGGGTGAAGGTGAGCGTTAGGGTTACGGTTAGGGTTAGAGTGAGGGCAATTTTTAGGGTGAGGGTTAGGATGAGTGTGAGGGTTGGGGTTAGGGTGATGTTTAAGGTTAAGTTTAGAGTTAGGGTTAGGGTGAGGGTGAGGGTTAGGGTGAGGGTATGGGTTAGTTTGAGGGTGTGGATTAGGGTTACGGTTAGGATTAGTGTGACGGATAGGTTTAGGGTTAGGGTGAGGGTTAGGTTTAGTGTGTGGGTTATGGTTAGCCATAGGGTTAGGGTGAGGGTAAGGGTTTGGATGAGGGTAGGGTGAGATTAAGTTTTAGGGTTATCATGTGCGTTAGGGTGAGTGTTAGGGTTAGGTTTAGGGATAGGGTGAGGTTTGGGTGAGGGTGAGGGTTGGGTTGTGGGTGAGGGTTAGGGTAAAGGTGAGGGTTAGGTTGACAGGGAGGGTTAGAGTGAGGGCGAGGGTTTAGGTAAGGGTTATGGTGATGGTTAGGGTTCGTATTAGTGTTAGGGTGAGGGTGAGGGTGAGGGTTATAGTGAGGGTTAGGGTGAGGGTTAGGATTAGTGTAATGGTTAGCCTTAGGGTTAGGGTTAGAGTCAGGTTATGGTTTAGGGTGAGGTTTATGGTGAGGTTTAGGGTTTATGTTAGAGTTAGGGTTAGGCTGAGGGTTAGGGTGAGGTTTAGAGTTAGGGTGAGGGTGAGGGTTAGGGTTAGGATTAGGGTGAGGGTTAGGGCTAGGGTGAGAGTTAGATTTAGGGTTAGGTTGAGGGTGAGGGTTAGTGTTAGGGTTAGGGTGAGGGTTCGGGTGAGGATGAGGGTAAGGTTTATGTTGAGGGTTAGGGTGAGGGTGAGTGTTAGGGTTAGGGTTAGGGTGAGGTTTAGGATTAGGCTGAGGGTGAGCGTGAGGGTGAGGGTGAGGGTTAGTGTTAGGGTTAGGGTGAGGGTTAGGTTTATTGTGAGTGCTAGAGTGAGGATGAGGGTAAAGATTAGGTTGAGGTTTAGGGTGAGGGGGAGGTTTAGGGTTGGGTTAGGGTTAGGGTGAGGGTTAGGGTTAAGTTTAGCCTTAGGTTTAGGGTGAGGGTTAGGGTTAATGTTAGGTTTAGGGTTAGGGTTAGGATTAGGGTAAGTATTAGGGTTAGGGTGAGGGTGAGGGTGAGGGTTAGTGTTAGGGTTAGGGTGAGAGTTAGGTTTATTGTGAGTGCTAGAGTGAGGATGAGGGTAAAGATTAGGTTGAGGGTTAGGGTGAGGGGCAGGTTTAGGGTTGGGTTAGGGTGAGGGTGAGGGTTAGGGTTAAGTTTAGCCTTAGGTTTAGGGTGAGATTTAGGGTTAATGTTAGGTTTAGGGTTAGGGTTAGGATTAGGGTAAGGATTAGGGTTAGGGTGAGGGTTAAGATTAGGTTTAGGGTGAGGGTTAGGTTTAGTGTGTGGGTTATGGTTAGCCATAGGGTTAGGGTGAGGGTAAGGGTTTGGATGAGGGTAGGGTGAGATTAAGTTTTAGGGTTATCATGTGCGTTAGGGTGAGTGTTAGGGTTAGGTTTAGGGATAGGGTGAGGTTTGGGTGAGGGTGAGGGTTGGGTTGTGGGTGAGGGTTAGGGTAAAGGTGAGGGTTAGGTTGACAGGGAGGGTTAGAGTGAGGGCGAGGGTTTAGGTAAGGGTTATGGTGATGGTTAGGGTTCGTATTAGTGTTAGGGTGAGGGTGAGGGTGAGGGTTATAGTGAGGGTTAGGGTGAGGGTTAGGATTAGTGTAATGGTTAGCCTTAGGGTTAGGGTTAGAGTCAGGTTATGGTTTAGGGTGAGGTTTATGGTGAGGTTTAGGGTTTATGTTAGAGTTAGGGTTAGGCTGAGGGTTAGGGTGAGGTTTAGAGTTAGGGTGAGGGTGAGGGTTAGGGTTAGGATTAGGGTGAGGGTTAGGGCTAGGGTGAGAGTTAGATTTAGGGTTAGGTTGAGGGTGAGGGTTAGTGTTAGGGTTAGGGTGAGGGTTCGGGTGAGGATGAGGGTAAGGTTTATGTTGAGGGTTAGGGTGAGGGTGAGTGTTAGGGTTAGGGTTAGGGTGAGGTTTAGGATTAGGCTGAGGGTGAGCATGAGGGTGAGGGTGAGGGTTAGTGTTAGGGTTAGGGTGAGGGTTAGGTTTATTGTGAGTGCTAGAGTGAGGATGAGGGTAAAGATTAGGTTGAGGTTTAGGGTGAGGGGGAGGTTTAGGGTTGGGTTAGGGTTAGGGTGAGGGTTAGGGTTAAGTTTAGCCTTAGGTTTAGGGTGAGGGTTAGGGTTAATGTTAGGTTTAGGGTTAGGGTTAGGATTAGGGTAAGTATTAGGGTTAGGGTGAGGGTGAGGGTGAGGGTTAGTGTTAGGGTTAGGGTGAGAGTTAGGTTTATTGTGAGTGCTAGAGTGAGGATGAGGGTAAAGATTAGGTTGAGGGTTAGGGTGAGGGGCAGGTTTAGGGTTGGGTTAGGGTGAGGGTGAGGGTTAGGGTTAAGTTTAGCCTTAGGTTTAGGGTGAGATTTAGGGTTAATGTTAGGTTTAGGGTTAGGGTTAGGATTAGGGTAAGGATTAGGGTTAGGGTGAGGGTTAAGATTAGGTTTAGGGTGAGGGTTAGGTTTAGTGTGTGGGTTATGGTTAGCCATAGGGTTAGGGTGAGGGTAAGGGTTTGGATGAGGGTAGGGTGAGATTAAGTTTTAGGGTTATCATGTGCGTTAGGGTGAGTGTTAGGGTTAGGTTTAGGGATAGGGTGAGGTTTGGGTGAGGGTGAGGGTTGGGTTGTGGGTGAGGGTTAGGGTAAAGGTGAGGGTTAGGTTGACAGGGAGGGTTAGAGTGAGGGCGAGGGTTTAGGTAAGGGTTATGGTGATGGTTAGGGTTCGTATTAGTGTTAGGGTGAGGGTGAGGGTGAGGGTTATAGTGAGGGTTAGGGTGAGGGTTAGGATTAGTGTAATGGTTAGCCTTAGGGTTAGGGTTAGAGTCAGGTTATGGTTTAGGGTGAGGTTTATGGTGAGGTTTAGGGTTTATGTTAGAGTTAGGGTTAGGCTGAGGGTTAGGGTGAGGTTTAGAGTTAGGGTGAGGGTGAGGGTTAGGGTTAGGATTAGGGTGAGGGTTAGGGCTAGGGTGAGAGTTAGATTTAGGGTTAGGTTGAGGGTGAGGGTTAGTGTTAGGGTTAGGGTGAGGGTTCGGGTGAGGATGAGGGTAAGGTTTATGTTGAGGGTTAGGGTGAGGGTGAGTGTTAGGGTTAGGGTTAGGGTGAGGTTTAGGATTAGGCTGAGGGTGAGCGTGAGGGTGAGGGTGAGGGTTAGTGTTAGGGTTAGGGTGAAGGTTAGGTTTATTGTGAGTGCTAGAGTGAGGATGAGGGTAAAGATTAGGTTGAGGTTTAGGGTGAGGGGGAGGTTTAGGGTTGGGTTAGGGTTAGGGTGAGGGTTAGGGTTAAGTTTAGCCTTAGGTTTAGGGTGAGGGTTAGGGTTAATGTTAGGTTTAGGGTTAGGGTTAGGATTAGGGTAAGTATTAGGGTTAGGGTGAGGGTGAGGGTGAGGGTTAGTGTTAGGGTTAGGGTGAGAGTTAGGTTTATTGTGAGTGCTAGAGTGAGGATGAGGGTAAAGATTAGGTTGAGGGTTAGGGTGAGGGGCAGGTTTAGGGTTGGGTTAGGGTGAGGGTGAGGGTTAGGGTTAAGTTTAGCCTTAGGTTTAGGGTGAGATTTAGGGTTAATGTTAGGTTTAGGGTTAGGGTTAGGATTAGGGTAAGGATTAGGGTTAGGGTGAGGGTTAAGATTAGGTTTAGGGTGAGGGTTAGGTTTAACGTGAGGGTTAGGGTTAGTTTTAGGGTTAGGGTGATGGTGAGGGTGAGGCTTAGGTTTAGGATTAGGGTTTGGGTTAGGGTGAGGGTGAGGGTGAGTCTTAGGTTAGGATTAGTGTTTGAGTTAGGGTTAGGCTGAGGGTGAGTGTGAGCGTTAGGGTTAGCATGAGGGTTAGGCTTAGGGTTAGGTTTAGGTTGAGGGTTAGAGTAAGGGCTAGGTTTAGGTTGTGGGTGAGGGTGAGGGTGAGGGTTAGGGTGAGGGTTATGGTTAGGGTGAGGGTTAGGGTTAGGGTTAGCTTTAGGTTGAGGGTTAGGGTGAGGGGTAAGGTTAGGGTTAGTGTGAGCCTTAGTGTTAGTGTGAGGGTAAGGGTTAAGGTTAGATTTAGGTTTACCGTGAGGCTAAGGGTAAGGGTGAGGGCTAGGATGAGTATGAGGTTTAGGGTGAGGGTTAGGGTTAGGGTTAGGGAAGGGTGAAGGTAAGGGTTAGGGTGAGGGTTAGTGTTAGGCTGAGAGTGAGGGTGAGGGTGAGGTTTAGGGTTAGGTTTATGTTTAGTGTGAGTTTTAAGGTTACGGTTAGGGTTATGATGAAGGGTAGGTTTAGGGTTAGGTTGAGGGTGAGGGTGAGGGTGAGGTTTAGGTTAAGTGTGAGGGTTAGATTTAGGGTTAGGGTGGGGTGAAGGTTAGGGTTAGGTTTAGGATGAGCGTTAGGGTGAGGGTTAGGGTTAGGGATAGTGTGAGGGTTAGGGTTAGTGTGAGGGTTAGGGTTAGGGTTAGGTTTAGGGGTACTGTGAGGGTAAGGGTAAGGGTGAGTGTTAGGATGAGGGTGAGGGTTAGGCTTAGGGTGAGGGTTAGGTTTAGGGTGAGGGTGAGGGTGAGGGTTAGGGTTAGGGTGAGCGTTAGGCTTAGGGTTAGGGTTACCGTGAGGGTAAGTGTAACGGTGAGGGTTAGGATGAGGGTGAGGGTTAGGTTTAGGGTTAGTGTTAGGGTGAAGGATACTGTGAGGGTTAGGGTTAGGGTTATGTTTAGGGTAGGGTGAGGGTTAGGGTTAGGCTTAAGGTTAGTGTTAGGGTGAGGGTTAGGGTTAGTGTTAGGGTTAGGGTTTGGTTGAGTGGTAGTGTAAGGGTTTGGGTTCAGGTTATGTTTAGGGTGAGGGTGAGTGTTAGGGTGAGTGTTAGGGTTAGTGTTAGGGTTAGGGTTTGGGTTAGGTTGAGGGCTAGGGTGAGGGTGAGGTTTAGGGTGAGGGTGAGTGTGAAGGTGAGGGTTAGGCTGTCTGTGAAGGTTAGGGTAGGGTGAGTGTTAGGATGAGGGTTAGTGTTAACCTGAGGGTGAGGGTGATGGTGAGGTTTAGGGTTAGGTTTAGGATTAGTGTGAAATTTACGGTTAGGGTTAGGGTTAGGATGAGGTGTAGAGTGAGGGGTAGGGTTAGGGTTAGTTTGAGGGTGAGGGTGAGGGTGAGGTTTAGGGTTAGGGTGAGTGTTAGGCTTAGGGTCATAATCAGGGTTAAGGTTAGGGTTAGGTTTAGGATGTGGGCTGGTGTGAGGGGTAGGATTAGGGTTAGTGTGAGGGTTAGGGTTAGTGTGTGGGTTAGGGTTATTCTTAGGGTTAGGGTGAGGGTTAGGTTTAGGTTTAGGGTTAGGCTGAGGGTAGTGTGAGGATGAGGGTTAGGGTGAGGGTTAGGCTGTCGGTGAGGGTTCCGGTAGGGTAAGGGTTAGGGTGACGGTTAGGGTTAGGGTAAGAGTGAGGGTTAGGGTTAGTGTTTGGGTGAAGGTTAGGTTTAGGTTTAGGGTGAGGGTGAGGGTTAGGTTTAGGATTAGTGTTAGTGTTAGGATTAGGGTTAGGGTGAGGGTGAGGGGAAGGGTGAGGTTTTGGGTTAAGTTTAGGATTAGGGTGTGGGTAAGGGTTACTGTGAGGTTTAGGTTTAGGGTGAAGCGTAGGGTGAGGGTTAGGGGTAGGGTTATGGTTAGGTTAGGGTGAAGGTTAGGGTGAGGTTTAAAGTTAGTGGTAGGGTTAGGGTAAGATTGAGTGTTAGGGTTAGTGTGAAGCTTAGGGTTAGCTTAGGTTTAGGGTTAGGGTGAGGGTAAGGGTTAGGGTGCGGGTTAGAGTGAGAGTGAGGGTTAGGGTAAGGTTTAGGTTTAGGATTAGGGTGAGGGTGAGGGTGAGGGTTAGGGTTAGTGTGAGGGTTAGGCTGAGTTGTAGGGTTAGGGTTAGGATGATGGTGAGGTTGAGGGTTTCGGTTATGTAAGGGTTAGGTTTAGGGTTAAGGAGAGGATTAGGGTTTCGGTGAGGGTTAGGGAGATGGTAAGTTTTAGGGTTTGGGTGAGGGTTAGGGTTAGGGTGAATCTCAGCGTGAGGGTTTTGTTTAGGTAAGGGTTAAGGTTAGGGTTAGGGTTATGGTTTGGTTTAGCATTAGGTTGTAGCTAAGCGTGAGGGGTAGGGTTAGGGTTTGGGTGAGGGTTGGGGTTAGTGTGAGGGTTAGGTTTAGGGATAGGATTAGGTATACGGTGAGGGTAAGGGTTAGGGTGAGGGTTAGGATGAGGGTGAGGTTTACGGTTAGCGTTATGGTTAGGGTGAAGGTTAGGGTGAGGGTTAGGGTTAGGTTTAGGTTGAGGGTGAGGGTGACGGTTAGGGTTAGTGTGAGGGTGAGGGTTAGTTTTAGGGTTAGGGTGAGGGTGAGGGTTAGGTTTAGGAGTAGTGTTAGGGTTAGGCTTAGGGGGAGGGTGAGGGGAAGGGTGAGGGTTTGGGTTAGGGTAAGGATTAGGGTTAGGGTGAGGGTGAAGGTTAGGGTTAGGTTTAGGATGAGGGTTAGGGTATGGTTTAGGGTTAGGTATAGTGTGAGGGTTAGGGTTAGTGTGAGGGTTAGGATTAGGGTTAGGGTTAGGGTTACCGTGAAGGTAAGGTTAATGGTGAGGGTTAGGATGAGGGTGAGGGTTAAGGGTAGGTTGAGGGTTAGGGTTAGGGTGAGGGTTAGGGTGAGGATGAGGGTTAGGTTTAGGGTTAGGTTTAGGGTGAGAGTTAGGCTGAGGGTTAGGGTTAGGGTTAGGGTGAAGGTGAAGTTTAGGGTGAGGGTAAGGGTTAATGTGAGAATTAGTTTTAGGATTATGTTTAGGTTGAGGGTAAGGGTTAGGGTGAGGGTTAGGATGAGGGTTCGGGTTCGGGTGAGGGTTAGAGTTATGGTGAGAGATAGGTTTAGGGTTTGGGTTAGGCTGAGGGCTTGGGTGAGGGTGAGGGTGAGGTTGAGGGTGAGGGTTAGAGTGTCGGTACGGTTAGGGTTGATTGAGGGTTAGGGTGATGTTTAAGGTTAGGGTTAAGGTTAGGGTTAGGGTGAGGGTGAAGGTGAGGGTTATGGTTAGGGTGAGGGTGAGAGTTAGGTTTAGGGATAGGGTGCGGGTGAGCGTTAGGTTTAGGATTAGTGATAGGGTTAGGGTTAGGGTTGGGCTTAAGGAAGTGTGAGGGTAAGAGTTATGGTGAGGTTTAGTGTTAGGCTGAGGGTGAGGGTGAGGGTGAGTTTTAGCGTTAGGTTTAGGATTAGTGTGAGTGTTAGGGCTAGGGTTAGGATTAGGATGAGGGTTAGGGTGAGGGGTAGGGTTAGGGTTAGGTAGAGTGTGAGAGTGAGGGTTAGGGTTAGTGTGAGGGTTAGGATTAGGGTTATTGTTAGGCTGAGGGCTAGGGTGAGGGTGATGGTTAGGGTGAGAGTGAGGGTGAGGTTTAGGGTGTCGGTGAGTGTTAGGGTAGAGTGAGGTTTAGGGGGACAGTGAGGGTTAGGGTGAGGGTGAGGGTTAGGGTTATGGTTATGGTTAGGGTTAGGGTCAGGTTGAGGATTAGGGTTACGATTAGGGTTAGATTGAGGGTTAGGGTGACGGGTAGGTTTAGGGTTAGGTTTAGGGTGAGCGTGAGGGTAAGGCTTAGGGTGAGGGTCAGGGTTCGGTTTAGGGTTAGGGTGAGGGTAATTGTGAGGGTGAGGGTTAGGGTGAGGGTAAAGATTAGGTTGAGGGTGCAGATTAGGGTTACGCTTAGGGTTAGTGTGAGGGGTAGGGTTAGGTTTAGTGTGAGGGTTAGGTTTAGTGTGAGGATTATGGTTAAGGATAGGGTTAGGGCGAGGGTAAGGGTTAGGATAAGAGTAGGGTGAGATTAAGGTTTACGGTTATCATGAGTGTTAGGGTGAGTTTAAGGGTTACGTTAAGGGATAGGTTGAGGGTTGGGTGAGGGTGAGTGTTGGGTTGTGGTTGAGGGTTAGGGTAAAAGTGAGAGTTAGTTGACGGGGAGGGTTAGAGTGAGGGCGAGGGTTAAGTTTAGGTTTAGGGTGATGGTTAGGGTTTGTATTAGTGTTAGGGTGAGGGTTAGGGTGAGGGGTATAGTTAGGGTTAGTGTAAGGGTTAGGATTAGTGTGAGGGTTAGGGTTAGGGTTAGGGTTAGAGTGAGGGTAAAGTTTAGGGTGAGGTTTGGGGTGAGGTTTAGGGTTAGGATTAGAGTTAGATTTAGTTTGAGGGTTAGGGTGAGTTTTAGAGTTAGGGTGAGGGTGAGGGTTAGGGTTAGGTTTAGGGTGAGGGTTAGGGTTAGGGTGAGAGTTAGAGTTAGGGTTAGGGTGAGGGTGAGGGTTAGGGTTAGGTTAGGGTTAGAATTAGGGTGAGGGTGCGGGTGAGGAATAGGGTTAGGATTAGGGTTAGGTTTAGGGTTAGGCTGAGGGTGAGGGTGAGTGTTAAGGTTAGGGTTAGGGTTAGTGTGAGTGTTAGGTTTAGGATGAGGGTTAAGGTGAGTGGTAGGGTTAGGGTTAGGGTGAGGGTTAGGCTTAGGGTGAGGGTAAGGGTTAGGGTGAGGGGTAGGATGAGGCTGAGCATTAGGGTGAGGGTTAGAGTTAGGGTGAGTGTTAGGGTTAGGATTGGGTTAGGGTTTGGGCTAGGGTGAAGATGAGGGTTAGGGTGAGGGTGAGGATGAGGGTAAGGGTGAGTGTTAGGGTGAGTATGAGGTTTAGGGTTAGGGTTAGAGTTAGGGTGAGGGTTAGGGTTAGAGTTAGGGTGAGGGTAAGGTTTAAGGTGAGGGTTATGATGAGGGTGAGGGTTAGGGTTAGGGTGAGGGTTAGGGTGATGTTTCAGGTTAGTGTTAGGGTTAGGCTTAAAGTGAGGGTGAGGGGTAGGGTGAGGATTTGGGTTAGCGTTAGGGTTAAGGTGAGGGTGAGGGTTAGGCTGAGGGTTAGGGTTGTGTTAGGGTTAGGGTTTGGGTGAGTGTTAGGGTGAGGGTGAGGGTTATGATGAGGGTTAGGGTGAGGGGTAGGTTTAGGGTTAGGTTGAGGTTGAGGGTGAGGGTGAGGTTTAGGGTAAGTGTGAGGGTTAAGTTTAGAGTTAGAGTGAGAGTTAGAGTTAGGGTTAGGGTGATGGTGAGGGTTAGGGTTAGGTTAGGGTTAGAATTAGGGTGAGGGTGCGGGTGAGGAATAGGGTTAGGGTTAGGGTTAGGCTGAGGGTTAGGGTAAGTGTTAAGGTTAGGGTTAGGGTTAGTGTGAGTGTTAGGTTTAGTCTTCGGTTTAGGATGAGTGTTAAGGTGAGGGATAGGGTTAGGGTTAGGGTGAGGGTTAGGGTTAGGGTGAGGGTTAGGGTTAGGGTGAGGGTAAGGGTTAGGGTGAGGGTTAGGATGAGGCTGAGGGTTAGGGTAAGGTTTAGAGTTAGGGTGAGTGTTAGGGTTAGGGTTAGGGTTTGTGCTAGGGTGAGGGTGAGGGTTAGGGTGAGGGTAAGGGTTAGGGTGGGGTTTAGGGTCAGGGTTAGATTTGCGTTGAGGGTTAGGGTGAGGGGTATGGTTAGGGTTAGTTTGAGCCTTAGCATTAGTGTGAGGGTTAGGGTTAGGGTTACCGTGAGGGTAAGGGTAAGAGTGAGGGTTAGGATGAGGGTGAGGGTTAGGGATAGGGTTAGGGTGAGGGTGAGTTTTAGGGTGAGGATAAGGGTTAGGGTTAGGGTTAGGGTTAGTGTTAGGGTTAGGGTTGGGTCAGCGTTAGGGTTAGAGTAAGGGTGAGGGTAAGGTTTAAGGTGAGGTTTACGATGAGGGTGAGGGTTAGGGTTAGGGTGAGGGTTAGGGTGATGTTTCAGGTTAGTGTTAGGGTTAGGCTTATGGTGAGGGTGAGGGGTAGGTTGAGGGTTTGGGTTAGGATTAGGGTTAAGGTGAGGGTGAGGGTTAGGCTGAGGGTTGGGTTAGTGTTAGGGTTAGGTTTTGGATGAGTGTTAGGGTGAGGGTGAGGGTTATGATGCGGGTTAGGGTGAGGGGTAGGTTTAGGGTTAGGTTGAGGTTGAGGGTGAGGGTGAGGTTTAGGGTAAGTGTGAGGGTTAGGATCAGGGTTAGGATGAGGTTGAAGGTTAGGGTTAGGTTTAGGATGAGCGTTAGGGTGAGGGCTAGGATTAGGGATAGTGTGAGGGTTAAGGTTAGTATGAGGGTTTGGGTTAGGGTTAGGGTTAGGGTTACCGTGATGGTAAGGGTAAGCGTGACGGTTAGGATGAGGGTTAGGGTTACCGTGAGGGTATGGGTAAGCGTGACGGTTAGGATGAGGGTTAGGGTTCGGGTTCGGGTTAGGGTTAGGGTGAGGATTAGGTTTAGGGTTATGGTTAGGATGAGGGTTACGTTGAGTGGTAGGGTTAGGGTTAGGGTTAGGTTTAGGCTGAGGGTTAAGTTGAGGGCTAGGTTGAGGGTTAGGGTGAGGGTGAGTGTAAGGTTTAGGGTTAGGGTTAGGATGAGGGTTAGGGTGAGATGTAGGATTAGGGTTAGGGTGAGGGTGAGGGTGAGATTTAGGTTTAGGGTGAGGGGTAGGGTGAGGGGTAGGGTTAGGGATAGTGTGAGGGGTAGGGTTAGTGTGAGTGATAGGGGTAGGGTTAGGGTTACCGTGAGGGTAAGTGTTACCATGAGGGTTAGGATGAGGGTGAGGGTTAGGGTTAGGGTTAGGGTTAGGGTGAGGGACAGGGTAAGGGTTAGGTTTAGGGTTATTGTAAGGGTAGGATGAGTGTTAGGGTTAGGCTTAAGTTTAGTTATGGTGCGTGTTAGGGTTAGTGTTAGGGTTAGGGTTTGTTTGAGTGTTAGGGTGAGGGTTTGGGTTAGGGGTAGTGTTAGGTGAGGGTGAGGGTTAGGGTGAGGGTTAGTGTTAGGTTAGGGTTAGAGTTTGGGTTAGGCTGAGGTTTAGGGTGAGGGTGAGGGTTAGGATGAGGGTGAGGGTGAGGGAGATGTTTAGGGTGTCGGTGAGGGTTAGGGTAGGGTGAGGGTTAGGGTGAGGGTTAGTGTTAGGCTGAGGGTGAGGGTGAGATTTAGAGTTAGGTTTAGGATTACTGTGAGCGTTAGGGTTAGGGTTAGGGTTAGGATGAGGTTTAGGGTGAGGGGTAGGGTTAGGGTTAGGTTGAGGGTGAGGGTGAGGGTGAGGTTTAGGGTTATGCTGAGGGTTAGGGTTAGGGTTAGGTTGAGGGTGAGGGTTAGGATTAGATTTAGGATGAGGGTTAGTGTGAGTGGTAGGGTTAGGGTTAGTGTGAGGGTTAGGATTAGTGTGAGGGTTAGGATTAAACTTAGGGTTAAGGTGAGGGTTAGGGTTAGGGTTAGACTGGGGGTAGGGTGAGGGTGACGGTTAGGGTGAGGGTGAGTGTGAGGGTGAGGGTTAGGGTGATGGTGAGGGTTAGGGTGATGGTGAGGATTAGAGTTAGGGTTGGGGTGAGGGTTAGGTTTAGGGTTATTATGAAGGTGAGCGTTAGGTTTAGGATTAGTGTTACGGTTATGGTTAGGCTTAGGGTGAGGGTGAGGGTTTGGGTTAGGGTTAGTGTTATGGTGAGGGTTAGGGTTAGGGTGAGGTTTAGGGTGAGGATTAGGGTTAAGGTTATAAGTTAGGGTTAGGTTGAGGTTTAGGGTGAGGTTTAGAATTATGGTGAGGGTGAGGGTTAGGGTTAGGGTTAGGGTTAGGGTGAGAGTTAGAGTTAGGGATAGGGTGAGGGTGAGTGTTAGTGTTAGGGTTAGGGTGAGGGTTAGGGTGAAGGTGAGGTTTAGGGTGAGGGTTAGTGTTAGGGTGAGGGCTAGGGTGAGGGTGAGGGTTAGGGTGTGGGTTAGGTTTAGGGTTATTGTCAGGGTTACGGTTAGGGTGAGGGTTAGGGTTAGGTTTAGGGTGAGGTTGAGCCTGAGGCTGAGTTTTGAGGTGAGGGTGAGTGTGAGGGTGAGGGTTAGGGTTAGGGTTAGGGTGAGGGTGAGCGTGAGGGTGAGGATGAGGTTTAGTGTTTGGTTTAGGGTGAGGGTTAGGTTTATTGTGAGTGTTAGGGTGAGGATGAGGGTAAGGGTTAGGTTGAGGGTTAGGGTGACGGAGAGAGTTAGGGTTAGGATTAGGGATAGGGTGAGGGTTAGGGTGAGGTTTAGGATTAAGTTTAGGGTTACTTTTAGGGTGAGGATTAGGGTTAATGTTAGGGTTAGGTTTAGGGTAAGGGTTAGGGTTAGGGTTAGGGTTAGGGTGAGGGTTACCGTTAGGTTTAGGGTTACGGTTAGGTTTAGGGTGAGGGTTAGGTTTAGGTTTAGGGTTAGGGTGAAGGTGAGGGTTAGTGTTGGGGTTAGGGTTAGGGTGATGGTGAGGTTAGGGTTAGGATTAGGGTTTGGGTTAGGGTTAGGCTGAGGGTGAGGGTGAGGGTTAGGGTTAGCGTGAGGGTTAAGTTTATGCTTAGGTTTAGGTTGAAGGTTAGGGTGAGGTGTAGGTTTAGTGTTAGCGTGAGGTTGAGGGTGATGGTGAGGGTGAGGGCTAGGGGGTGGTTAAGGCTTACGGTGGGAGTGCGGGTTAGTGTTAAGTTTAGGTTGAGGGTTAGGGTGATGGGTATGGTTAGGGTTAGTGTGAGCCTTAGTGTTAGTGTGAGGGTTAGGGTTAGGTTTAGGTTTAGGGTTACCGTGATGATAAGGGTAAGGGTGAGGGTTAGAATGAGGGTGAGGATTAGGTATAGATTTAGGGTGAGGGTTAGGGTTAGGGTGAGGATGAGGGTTAGGGTTAGGGTTAGGACAAGGGTTAGAGTTAGGGTGAGGGTTAGGGTTAGGTTAAGGATTAGGGTGAGGGGTAGGGTGAGGGGTAGGGTTAGTGTTTTGAAAAGGGTTAGGGTGAGGGTGAGGGTTAGGGTTAGGGTTAGGGTGAGTGCGAGGGTGAGGTTTACTGATAAGTTTAGGGTTAGGGTGAAAGTGAGTGTTAGGTTTAGGCTTAGGGTTAGTATGAGGGTTAAGGTGAGAGTTAGGGTTAGGGTTAGGTTGAGGATTAGGTTTAGGGTGAC
Source organism: Dipodomys spectabilis (assembly GCF_019054845.1). Classification (NCBI taxonomy): domain Eukaryota; kingdom Metazoa; phylum Chordata; class Mammalia; order Rodentia; family Heteromyidae; genus Dipodomys; species Dipodomys spectabilis. The sequence goes on along the minus strand of NW_024872477.1, from coordinate 2,501 downwards.
GGTTAGGGTGAGGTTTAGAGTTAGGGTGAGGGTTAGCGTTAGGGTTAGGGTTAGGGTGAGAGTTAGGGTGAGGGTGAGGGTTAGGCTGAGGGTGAGGGTGAGGGTTAGGTTGTGGTTTAGGGTTAGGTTTAGCGTCAGGGTTACGGTTAGTGTGCAGGTTAGTGTTAGGGTTAGGATGAGCTTGAGGCTGAGGGTGAGTTTTAAGGTAAGGGTGAGGGTGAGTGTGAGGGTGAGGGTTAGGTTTCGGGTTAGGGTTAGGTTGAGGGTGAGAGTGAGGTTTAGTGTTTGGATTAGTGTTAGGGTTAGGATTAGGCTGAGGGTGAGCGTGAGGGTTAGTGTTAGGGTTAGGGTGAGGGTTAGGTTTCTTGTGAGGGTTAGAGTGAGGATGAGGGTAAGGCTTAGGTTGAGGGTTAAGGTGAGGGTGAGGGTTAGGGTTAGGGTTTGTGTTAGGGTGAGGATTAGGGTTAAGTTTAGGGTTACTTTTAGGGTGAGGGTTAGGGTTAATGTTAGGGTTAGGTTTAGGGTAATGGTTAGGGTTAGGGTTAGGATTAGGGTTTTCTTGAGGGTTACCGTTAGGTTGAGGGTGAGTGTGGGAGTGAGGGTTAGGCTTAGGGTTAGGATTATAGTTTGGGTTAGGTTTAGGCTGAGGGTGAGGGTGAGGGTTAGGGTTAGGTTTAGGTTTAGGTTGAGGATTAGGGTGAGGGGTAGGTTTAGGGTTAGGGTGAGGGTGAGGGTGAGGGTTTGGGTAAGGGTTAGGGTTAGGGTGAGTGTTAGGGATTTTGTTAGTTTTAGGTTGAGGGTTAGGGTGAGAGGTAGGGTTAGGGTAAGTGTGAGCTTTAGTGTTCGTGTGAGGGTTAGGGTTAGGGTTAGGGTTAGGGTTACCGTGAGGATAAGGGTAAGGGTGAGGGTTAGGATGAAGGTGAGGGTTAGGGATAGGTTTATGGTGAGGGTGAGTGTTAGGGTGAGGATGAGGGTTAAGCTTAGGTTTAGGGTGAGGGTTAGGTTTAGGGTGAGGTTAGGGTTAGGGTTTTGTTTAGAATTAGTTTGAGGGTAAGGGTTATTGTTAGGGTGAGTATGAGAGTGAGTTTTAGGGATAGGTTTAGGGTTAGGGTGAGGGTGAGTGTTAGGTTTAGGGTGAGGGTTAGGTTTAGGGTTAGGGTGCGGGTTAGGGTTAGGGTGATGTTTAGTGTGAGGGTGAGGGTTAGGGTGAGGGTGAGTGTTCGGGTTAGGGTGAGGGTTAGCGTGCGGGTGAGGGTTAGGTTTAGTGTGAGTGTTAGGGTGAAGGTGAGTTTGAGGGTTAGGTTTAGGGTAAGGTTTAGGGTGAGTGTTAGGGTGAGGGTGAGGTTTAGGGTTAGTTTTAGGGTTAGTGTTAGGGTTAGGATTTGGGTGAGTGTTAGGGTTAGGGTTAGGAAAGGGTGTGGGTAAGGTTTAGGGTGAGGGTTAAGTTTAGGCTGAGGGTGAGGGTGAGGGTTAGGGTTAGGTTTATGTTTAGGGTGAGTGTAAGGGTTAGCGTTAGGGTTAGGATGATGGTTAGGGTGAGGGGTAGGATTTGGGTTAGGGTGAGGATGAGGGTGAGCGTTAGGATGAGGGTTAATCTTAGGGTTAGGGTGAGGGTTAGGGTTAGTGTTAGGTTTAGGATGAGGGTTAGGGTGAGGGGTAGGGTTAGGGTTAGTGTGAGGGGTAGGGTTAGTGTGAGGGTTAGGGTTCGGGTCAGGGTTACCGTGAGGGTAAGTGTAATGGTGAGGGTTAGGATGAGTGTGAGGGTTAGGGTTAGGGTTAGGGTGAGGTGTAGGGTTAGGGTAAGTTTTAGGGTTATGGTTAGTGTAGGGTGAGGGTTAGGGTGAGGTTAAAGGTTAGTGTCAGGGTGAGGGTTAGGGTGAGTGTTATGGTTAGTGTGAGGGTTAGGGTTAGGATTAGGCTTAGGGTTAGGGTGAGGGTAAGGGTTAGATTGAGGTTCAGAGGGAGGGTGAGGCTTAGTGTTAGTGTGAGAGTTAGAATGAGGAGTAGGGTTAGGGTTAGAGTGAGGTTGAGGGTGATGGTTTCGGTTACATAAGGGTTATGTTTAAGGTTAGGGAGAGTATTAGGTTTTGGTTGAGGGTGTTAGAGTTTGGGTGAGTGTTAGGGTGAGGGTGAGGGTTAGGGTTAGGGTTAGGGAATGCTGAGGGTAAGGGTTAGGGTGAGGTTTAGGGTTAGGCTGAGGGTCTGGGTGAGGGTGAGGTTTAGGGTTTGGTTTAGGTTTAGTGTGAGTGTTAGGGTTAGGGTTAAGGTTATGATGAGGTTAGGGTGAGGGGTAGGTTTAGAGTTAGGTTGAAGGTGAGGGTGAGGGTGAGGTTTAGGGTAAGTGTGAGGGTCAGGTTTAGGGTTAGGGTGAGGGTGAATGTTAGGGTTAGGTTTAAGATGAGGTTTACGGTGAGGGGTAGGTTTAGGGATAGTGGGAGGGTTAGGGTTAGTGTGAGGGTTAGGGTTAGGTTTAGGGTTACCCTGAAGGTAAGGGTAAGGGT
>NW_024872476.1:0-17971 GCF_019054845.1 Dipodomys spectabilis | reverse complement strand
GGTTACATTTACTCTCATTTTACCTCTCCACATCCCTCTAGTCCTATTTTTCCCCACATTTCTCCCTGAAGCTATTAATTTCTGGTTTGCCAAATCCTTCTTCGTTATTCTTAACCCATTAATCCATGGTTGTTTGCTTTAGAATAGATTGTATCTGTTGAACTAGATTGTATCTGCAGCCATTCTGGTTGTGCAACTGAAGGACTTTGGTTGATGCTTACCTTAAAATAGTGTTCTAGCACAAAATTGCTGTTACTTTCATACCAAATGAGCAGAACAAGCTGGAAAACACAAGAAAAATGGTAATGATAATAATGATAATAATATGAATATGAATAATATGATATGAATATAATAATGATAATAAAAATGATAATAATAATAATAAATAGTTCCCCCAAAAGCTCTACAAACACTACTGGTAAACATGGTGAATGTAATGATTGAAAATTTGCAAAGGTCTCAGTGTGAGCGTGATAGGGACCAAGAGGAGGCAATCCAAATAGTAGTACAGGAATCTTGTGAGCATAAGGAAGCTACTTAAAGATTAATACAATAATTGCATAAGCAGGCTGAGAACAGTCATAGAAAATTACAGGAATTGCTGTAATGTGAGGAAACTAATCAAAGAGTAAAACAGGAATTGCGAGAGTGTGATCAGAATAGACAGAAATAAATAGAGGCATTCAAAAAATCCATAAGGAGAAAAGAGACAGCTGAAACAATTCAGGGAGACCATAAAGGGAATGTAGAATAGAACCTGCCAGAAGGAATGGGAGTCCAAGGAAACCATAACCAATCAGCTAAGTGATCTGAGAATAAACACTGAACACCCAATTAAGGAAGTAAAGCTCATACAAGATCTAAACCAAAGCTCCAACAAAGAATTTGAAGCCATCAAAGCCGACCAAGTAGAAGGAAAAGAAATTAAAAACAAATAGAAAGTCTTGACAGTAGGTTAGACCAGGCAGAAGATCAAATCTCGGGGATTGAAGACAGCCTAGATATTATAGAGAAATAACATACAAATATCCAAGATAAATCCAAGATATATGATAGAACTATTCTATATTTGGAAGACACCATCAGAAGGCCTAATCTGAGGATAATGGATAGAGGAGCACCTAGAGACAGAAGTTAATGGTCTAGGAAATTTATTTAACAGAATCCTAGCAGAGAACATGCAAAAAGATCGGCCTATGGCCTATTCAGGTTAAAGAAGCTTTCAGAACCCCAAATAGACTAGAACAGAACAGGACATGTCACCCTCACATTATAATCCGCACAGAATTAATTCAGACCAAGGAAAGGATCCTTAAAGCAGTCAATGAGAAAAGACCAATCACCTATACAGGGAAAACAATTAGAATCACCTCAGATTTCTCAGCAGAGATGATTAAAGCAAGAAGAGCCTGGAATGATGTATGCCATGCCCTAAAGAAAAAACACAACAAAGAATAGTGTACACAGTTAAACTCTCCTTCATAACTGAAGATCAAATAAAAATTGTCCATAGCAAAGAAAAATTGAAACAATATATATCCACAAAACCAGAGCTACAAAGGTACTTAAAGATATCTTACACATAGAAAACCAGAGCTACAAAGGTACTTAAAGATATCTTACACATAGAAAACTAACAAGATAAAGGCCAAGAAAAGGCCTGACAGAAATGGACATGCCGAAGCTCAACCAAGATGATTTAAATCAAATTAACATGCCCATATCAAGCATAGAAATGGAAACAGCAATAAGAGACCTCACATCTAAGAAAAGTCCAGGACCAGACGGATTTACAGTGGAATTCTACAAGGCATTCAAAGCAGGGCTCACACCAATCCTCCTCCAACTATTCAAAAAAATTGAAAGAGTAAGTTCACTACCAAATTCATTCCATGATGCCAACATAACGGTTATCCCAAATCAGGAAGGGACTCATCAAATAAAGAGAACTATAGACCCATTTCTTTGATGAACATTGATGCAAATCTTCTCAACAAAATTTTGGCCAATCAACTTCAACAATTCATCCAAAAAATCATACACCACGATCAAACAGGATGTAAAGCTGGTTCAATATATGAAAATCAGTAAATATAATTCATCACGTCAACAAGAGCAATGATGAGAACCACATGGATATATCAATAGATGCAGAAAAATAATATCACAAGATCCAACACTCCTTTATGATGAAGACTCTGGAAAATCTATGAACCCAGAGAACATACCTCAATACAATAAAGGCTGTATATGACAAACCTACATCCAGCATTATAATTAATGGTGAAAAATGGAAGCCAATTCCTCTTAACTCAGGAACGAGACAAGGATGTCCACTCTCCCCACTTCTCCTCAATTTAGTATTAGAATGTCTACCTACAGTAATAAGACAAGATGCAAACATAAAAGGGATCCAAATACAGAAAGATGATGTAAACCTCTCCCTCTTTGCAGATGACATGGTTTTGTATTTAAAGAACCCCAGAGACTCCACTCCCAAATTACTCATGCTGATTAAAAACTTTGGCAAAGAAGCATAGTATAAAATTAACTCTCAAAATCAATGGCTTTTCTGCATGCCAACAATGAGAAGTGTGGCTGAAATCAGGAAAGCAACTGGATTCATAATAGCCCCACAAAAAATAAAATACCTAGGAATTAACTTATTCAAAGAAGTGAAGGACCTTTATGATGAAAACTTTAAAAGCCTGAAAAAGAAAGTCAAAACGGAACTTAAAAAGTGGAAAAACCTCCCATGCTCCTGGATTGGAAGGAACAACATTGTGCTAATTGCAATACTTCCCAAGGCTATCTACCAATTCAATGTGAAACCTATCAATATTCCAAACTCATTCTTCAAGAAAACAGAAGAGGCAATCCAAAAATTCATATGGAACAATAGAAGACCCCGAATAGCAAAAATGATCCTTAACAGAAAGAACAGTGCTGGAGGAATATCACTACAAATTCCAAACTCTACTACAAACCCATAGTAATCAAAACAGCTTGGTACTGGTACAAGAACAGACCTCAAGACCAATGAAATAGAATTGAAAACCCAGAAATGAACCTACAGACCTATAGCCATCTAATCTTCGATAAGGGAACTAAAAAAAACACAGAATGGAAGAAAGACAGCCTGTTCAGTAAATGGTGCTGGCAAAATTGGTTAATCACTTGTAGAAAACTAAAGCTAGATCCTCATATATCACTCTGCACCAGAATCAACTACAAATGGATCAAAGACGTCGAGTCAAAGCAGACACCCTGAAAACATTACAGGATGGAATATGAGAAACCCTAGGTCTCCTTGGCACAGGCCGAAATTTTCTTAATAGAGACCCAGAAACACGAAAAATCAAAGAAAGGTTTGACAAAAGGGATTTCATGAAATTGCATAGCTTCTGCCTGGCAAAGGACAAAGCTGGCAAGATCAATAGAAAACCCACAGATTCGGAGAGGATCTTCAGTAGCCATACAACAGACAAGGGTCTTATATCTAAAATATACCTGGAACTCAAAAAACTATATCCCCCAACAACAAATCGCCAAAGAAACAACTGCCCAATAAATAAGTGGGCTAAAGACTTACAGGGAAACTTCTCTGAAGAGGAAATAAGGATAGTGAATAGACACACGAAGAAATGCTCAAACTCCCTAGCCATAAAAGAAATGCAGATCAAAACAGCATTGAGATACCACCTCACCCTAGTTAGAATGGCTATAATCAAGAACTCTAATAACAACAGAAGCTGGTGGGGATATTGGTGGGACCGTATACTTTTTCAACCACTTTGGAAAGCAATATGGAGCTTCCATAGAGCTCCCCGATGACCCAACACTCCCACTTTTGGGCATTTAACCAAATGATTACAAACAATACCATACTAAAGCTACCAACACAACTATGTTTATTGCAGCATTATTTACCATAGCTAAGATACGGTACCTACCCAGATGCCCCTCAGTAGATGAATGGATCAAGAAAATGTGGTTTATATACACAATGGAATTCTATGCGTCAATGGGAAAGACTGACATTGCCCCATTTGTTAGGAAATGGAAAGCCTTGGAAAAAATTATATTAAGTGAAGTAATCTAGGCCCAAAGAAACATAAGTGTCATGGTTTCCCTTATTTGCAATAACTAGTATATGTCTGAGACGAACAGAAACTGTCAGACAAGTTGATGTTAGGAGAAATGAACCCTAAGATAAGGACTCAAATTGTTTTCCGTTCTTGCTATTGTTTCTGCCATATTTATGACATGATTTATTTGTTGATTTTTATGTCCCTCCCCCACGGTATAACCCCTGTTTTTACTGTATTTGATGTTGGCATAATTTGGGGATGGCAAGGGGAAAACAAATTATTATACAGGTGGACTAATTACCACAATGACATGTACAAGACATTATGTTGAAAACGAACTTAAAACTTTGGTGTGGAGGGGGTGGTGTGGTGGTAGAAGGGGAGATATTAAGGGATGGGAAGGGGAAACAATGGAGGAGGCAAAATTGCTTGAAAAGAAATGTACTCATTACCTTGTTCATGTAATTGTAAACCCTCTGTTTGTATTTTCACAATAAAAAATCATAAACTAATAAAGTGAAATTAATGTCAATCTTGTTTTGTCGGTCGTAAGGCTCTAACTCTGGGCCTGGGCACTGTCCCTCCTCCCTTAGGCTGAAGCATACCACTGTATCTCTTCAGCTACAGTGCCGTTTCTAGTTGTCAAGAGATATATTGGAGATAAGAGTCTCACAGACTTTTCTGCCCAAGCTGACTTTGAACCAGTATCCTCAGATCTCAGACTTTTGGTAGCTAAGATTACAGGCATGAGCCAACAAAGTCCAGACCTAAGACAATTTTTAAAAAGTAAGCTTATTGAAACTTCTTGCTTTTTCCAATAAACAATCTTACTTTTTCAGCATTAGTTTATATCTATGATTTATTTTTAGATGAAACTGTGAATTTTTTAATCTTTACTATTACTCAGTATCTCACAAAAATCCAGTTATTGACTTTCCCCAACGTCTATTATTACATACTAAATTACTTACTATTATTATTACACTCTATATTACATATAATGTGAATTGAAAATAGTTTGGATCATTTCAGATAAATTAGTAGCTGCTATTTTAGCATTATAAATTCACATCTGTGATTTTAAACGAAGGAAAGAAAATTTTCGAGTTAAAATGAAGTATGAATGTGTAGTGTGTCCCAATTGAAACAAAAAAATCTGAATTCATACAGACAAAATTATTTTCTTTCCACTTATGACTTTGCAGTAATACTATTGGAAATAGTGAGGCAAGAAGAGGAAGAATTCAATCATTTTTTTTTTGTCAGTCGTGAGGCTTGAATTCTGGGCTAGAGCCCTGTCCCTGTGCTCTTCAGCTCAAGCCAAGTGCTCTACCGCTTGAACCCCAGCTCTACTTCTGGTTTTCTAGTGGTTTTTTGGAGATAAGAGTCTCACAGATTTTCCTGCCAAGGCTGGCTTTGAACCGTGATCCTCAGATCTCCGTGATCTTCCTGAGTAGCTAGGATTACAGGTGGGAGCCACCGGTGCCCGGCAAGGAGGAAGAATTCAAATCATGTCAAACAATGTCTCTGCATGAAGACCTGCCTATTCCCAATTGTCACAAACTTCCAAGTGTCTATCTTAGAATTCTATTTGGAAAAGTTCTAAATCATTGATTCTTTTTGTACTTTCTGTTATAGGAAACAAAATATAGACACAAAACAATTGAAATAAAATGCACACATACGTTGAAGTCACAATTGGAAAACAAACTAACAAAGTAGTACTCGCCCAGGAACAAAAGCATGTTGTGCCCAGTTTATTTTTTTTTAAGCACAAAAACCTCAAATACATGTTAACTTGGCATAGAGCCTTAAAGATAACTGTGTCTCAGAAATACGGTTGTGTTAATTTGTAATTAAATTCATCTAGATGAACTTAATATAGCAAAACCCTTGAACGGATCAAATTGTTTAAAACAATTGTGACTGTATGCGGAGTGAGATCTGCAAATATTTAAAAGAATCAAATAAAATCATGACATACTTAAAAAATTCAGAAATGTAATTAATAACTCCAATTGTATCCATATTGAGAACTAATTCCTACTGATTTAACAAGAAAAAATATGGAAATAGTCGAATCTGAGCATTGTACATGAATGTACATAATTTTAAACTACTCCAAATTACACTTTATAGAAGACTGAATGTGGCTTATCTAAAGGAAAACATCAATGCATGATATGAATGAAATTAAAAATCTCATGAAAAGAGAGAAGTGGTTTCTGGAAAATAATAGTTTAATAAATTGTGGTCAAAATCTTTCTAGTACTGACAAAATTGCATATCTATTTATTTAGATCGAAAAAAAGACCCCAAGTTACTCGTGCAGATTTGAAACTTTGGCAAAGTATCAGTATACATCTGTAACATTATTATGGGTGTTGACTCTAGCAAGGAATTCATTTCCTCATCGATCTGACAAATGAATATATGAAAGAACTTCTCCAACTAAATATCAAGACTTAACTAAACATATAACCAGAAAAATCATTATGTAAGCCGTATTGCAACTGGGGTAAAAGAAAAATCAGTCATACTGATTCTGTGTTTATTGTAAATGTTGATTTTTTTTCATTAATTATTTCCTTTAGCTTCCTTTGTGTTACATGATGTATATATTAGTAACTAATTTTGGATGCCTCATTAAATTTTGTTCGGAGTATAATGTCTCACTTCAGTTCCTATCCATTGAAATGAAGTTGATTACAAAAATTCTAATAACCACTGTTTATAATACACAAAATCTCATAAGCATGACACCAGTAAGCATTGGTTAACATTTTGATATCATGGTCTCATGACTGATGAGGCCTATCTGCATGAGTATCATTGTACCTAGATTCCTCAGCCTGAATTTTGCTACTGTTAAAAATATTTATATCTTTATTTGTCATTGATCAAAGATTTAATATGAGTATAAAGCCTAAGGAAAATGATAAAGTAAGAATTTAGCTTTTCTGAATATAAAGTAAACAAAATTCAGCATAGAGTAATTCACTGGTTTGAAGTCAACCAATTTCTCCAAAATATTCTAAGCATTTCCTTATAATGTGTATTGTTCTCAAGAAGGGAATGGGTAATATGAGAAGAGGACTAACCAATATTGTTTTCAAATATACATAATTTGGATTACCCTCTACATTTGGATATAAGCATTTCTGATAAAAACTGTTTGAATAATTGATTATCAGGTCAGGTATAATATATCCTAGTTTCATATACCAAACTACATTCAGAAAATGGTTTATACCAATTTACTAAAGAAAGTCCTGGCAGAAAAATGGCATCTCTTCACTATGTGATGCTCAATTCTTAGGTATTTCATTATGCCTCCATTTAATGAATGCAATTGTTTAAATGATTCATGAAGTATTAATTAAAATTGATCAGTGTCTTACAATATAATTATGTATAATTTTATCCTAGATTCATTCAAGAACGGCCCATTCAATCATGACATACATCACATTCCACTGGTATTCATATGGATAGGAATGAGTTCTTAGGATCTTCTGCCATTTGGAGATGGAGGACCAGGATTTGAACTATAGGCTCCAGATCCCACCAACAAAACCTGAGGATAGGGAACTCACCTGTCTGTCCAAGAACATCAGTAAGACCAGTGATTAGGCAGTCACCAGTGGCTCTCAGCAGTCCTCCTTGATACTTACAAGGCTGTGATAGGAGGATCATAGTCAAAGTCACCCTAGGCAGGAAAGTCCTTGAGATCCCTGTCCACCTTCAGTGCCAACAAAGCCAGAAGTAGAGCCATATGGCTACAGTGGTAGAGGGCTAGCCTTAAGCAAAAGCAGCTCACGGACTGTGCCCAGATCCTGAGTTCAAGTTGCGGGACTGGCAACAAACAGACATACACAACAATATGTGCAGCCATCCAGCTAAAGCAGGTCACCTTCCTGTCCCCAACTGGATTGGACAAAGTTCCCTGGAAAAGGGGCTGGGGGAGCTGCTGTCATCTTGAATCCACCCATGCTTCCTGCATCACAGGATTCTGGCCACACTCCCATTCTTTCATGCTTCTTTCTGACCAGTGGGATAAAAGAATGGTGGCCACGCCCACATTCCATGATGCCCAGCACCAGGATTCCCTTTGGTGGTTGACACTACCACCAGCAGTTGACGAAGGTAGAGGTGGCTGAGTGGTGAGCAGGAGACTCGAAGAGACTTTGGAGTAGAATAGGAAATTGACGTCCTAATCAGTGAGTGGGAGAATAGAGGATTTCGCAGAGCCTGGTAACATGGCCAGGCAATCTTTTTCATCCCAGTGCTCATATGTCTGAAATAACAGGACTCCGTGAAAGAGCTACAGGCAAGAAACTACTTCCAGAACACCAGCAAAGGAATCCTCCCATCATACCTGCAACATTCAAGAACACAAAGAACACAGAAAAGGGAGGGATCCCCAAGACAAACACCACTGAGGAGTGTGATTCAACAGTGGGTCTGGCCAAAGGTGATGCAGACCGTGGGCCTCCCCTGCTTTTGGACACAATCACAGGCACCAGGGGCTAGAGTATCAAGGGTCCTGATAACATCAAGGATCTGCAGATGTGGTAGTGACACATGGTGCTCACCCTGGACTGCAGCAAAGAAGAAACTAGGCACTCAGTGCCAAGATTCCACCACTGAAGCAGGAGAAGACAGACCTGCAGGATCGACTAGAGAAACAGAGGGAGAAGATGGCCCAGTTACATGAAGCACCACAAACGGAGCTAGAGATCCACAAGTCACCCATACAGAGGTTGGTTTCAGCAGAAAGAGATTTACAATCTGCACCAGCCCAAGTGAAGCAGGTGGCCAATGACAGATAACTGGAGCATGAAGCTATTACCAGCCACCTGCAGGCTGCAGAGCGGTGTGTGTGGCAGAGCTGCATATGGTGGCTTCTGTGGTCACTGCTGCACAGAAGGAGACTGAAATGTTCTTTGAACGACTGAATGATGTGACCCTTCACCTTGAGGAAAAGACCACAAGATTCGATGACCTGCAGCAAGTGAACACAGAGTTGTAGGAGAAGCTGGAAGTGCTCTGGACAGAGAACAGCACCAGAAGAACATAATCTGCAAGTTCCAACTAGTGCTGGTGGGGCATGAGTTACTGAAGAGACTAGTGGACAACCTGAGCTGGATGGTGACCTCAGCAAGTCTGGTGAGAGACACGTTCACAGAGGACCTGAGCATTGAGAGGTCCGCATGTAAAGAGGAGACTCAGTAGCTGAACGAGCAGGTGAACCAACTGCCAGAGGAGAAGGAGAGAAGGGCGAGGCAGGTGCTGGAGAATGAGCTGGGGGAACTGAGAAAGAAGATGACAGAGCCATGGCACCCCGCAGGACCATCTCAGGTGGAGCTGCAGTTGTGTTGCAGGCCTAGGCCTACTGCACAGAGAAGGAGTTGAAAAAACTGGAGTAACAAGTTCACATCCAGGTCCAGGAAAACCAGAAGCTCTGTGTCCAGAACACAGAGCAGCAGTAGCAACTGCAGAGACTGGAGGATAAGGCCAAGGATCTGCAGGAGATATACTAGACCCCACAAGGCACATGTGTGTGTGTGTGTGACCCATAGCCAGAGGAAGAGTTGGCCCTGCTGTAGAACACTCTCCACAAGGCGAGCGGTGAGAAGGAAGAGCTCACCAACATCTTGGACTCAGAGCAACAGGTGAAAAAAGAACTGTGAGAACACCTAGACCATTCAGAGGAGAAGATAGAGGAATGGAAAGAGGTAGCTGAGAGAGGGAGAGAGAAAGAGAGAGAGAGAGAGGGAGAAAGAGAGAGAGAGAGGGAGGGAGTGGGAGGGAGAAAGAGAGAGAAAGAGAGAGAGAGAGAGTGCCAAGCATCATGGGAACTGCAGGAGCAGCAAGAGCAGTCCCTAGCCCAGCTGCAGGTGCTCAGAGCCACCTGTGAGCAGCATATTGCCTCCAATGAGTGGCTGAACTCTGAGAAGGAGGCCCTGCAGCATCACCTGCAGAGGCAGACCCAGCTGCTGGAGCTGCTGAAACAAGTGCAGGGCCCGAACAACTGGGGGGGCCAGGTGGTGCTCCCAAAGTGGCAGGACACTCTCAAGTGCCTGGAAGTGACCAGACCATAGGAGGAGCGCCTGCAAGTCCAGCTGAGCTTCCTGGCTTTCTCTGGGGAAGTGGAAAGTGTGAGTCCTGTGGAAGAAAAGGAGAGGAGGTTACTCCCCCCCGACGTGACCGTCCCAGAGGATGGAGACATGCCCCAGAACTAGAGGGACAGGATCTGCGAGCCCTCTCAGAAGCTGAGATCCACAGGGGAAATCTCCTGCTGCAGGAGCAGAGGCCCTGCTGGGGGCATCCAGCCCACTTGCAGCTCAGTACCAGACAGAGCTGGAGCTACAGGCCCCCTGATCTGTGAGCTGCCACCACAGCTGGCATGGGGATGGCAAGTGGGACACGTGGGCATCCGAGAAGAAAATCTGCTTCATCTACGACCTGTCTGATGAGGTGGACTTCCAGAGTCCAGTGGATGAGCTCCACCATCAATGTAGCCAGCTGTCGGCACACATGTGCACCACCGTGGAGTCCCTCATGGCATGTAAAGAGCAGATTTTTGTCCTGGATAAGCTGTGTCAGGAGAAAGCCGAGCACGTGTGCTGGCTCTCCCAGGAGAAGATGGAGAAAAAGAGAGAGCTTCAGGAGCTGCTGTGGGTCCTCGCAGGTGAAGGCACGGACAGCGGGCTCCAGATGCCAGCACAGGCTGAGCCCCCCTCCCCCACTGCTTCAGACGCCTCAGGCACTAGGGTAGGCGAAATGAGGGAGGAGCAGAAAGGTTTTGAAGAATTGTAACTTCAAGTCAGCTTGGAAACTGCCAGAGGAGAGGTTGGGGTTCCAACCCCATAGATGACTCCCTGATGGAGCACATCCTGCAGCAGATGCCTCACATCCAGAGCCACCTACAGCTTGAGGGCTCAGGCAAGGAGCACTCCCTCCCTTTCTTCTGTAGACTGATGTGGATGATAACTCTCTATGTGACATACTGACTCTCAAAAGCCTCGGCAGCCACCAGAAGTAGGTGGCAGGTGGCCTTTTCTCAGGCCTCCATCTGCCACAAGATGGGGATAAACTATGGGCCAGGTAGGGCAGAGGCTGCCGGGAAGCTGCCCAAATTCAAGGGACATCTAATGGCCCATTGGTGGCCAGGGAAGAGGCCCATGTTATGCTTATCACAAAGAATAAATTGTTTTCAAAGGGAAGAAAAGCCTCCAACAAAGATTTGTTCTTACAGTCCTGGGGCTTGAGCTCAGGGCCTGGCCACTGTCCCTGAGGTCTTTTTGATTAAGGCTGGTGCTCTACCAGTGGAGCCCCACCTCCCCTTCCAGCTTTTTCTGTGTGGAATGAAACCACTGGTGTCAGGCATGCTAGGCAACCACTCTACCACTGAGCCACATTCTCAGCTAGGATGATTCCTCTGTCCCAAACCCATATGGACATTCCTCAGATAAATAGGAAGTAGGGGCAAGGATGAATATGAAGCACAGTCTGGTTCACACAGAAATACTCCCCTGCCCCCTCTTGGACTTAGTTGAAGTTTCTCTTCTACCATTGAGGGATGAGAGAGGGATGGGGGAGTCTCGAGAGAGGAGTACCAAGAACAGTGGCCCCCAAACCTCACAGCCTACCTCACACAAGTGGTCCTCTAGATTCCAAACTTAGGTGACTCAATGTGGTTTCTACACTGTCTCCTAATATCTTCAATGCTCAGGATGAATAAATGTCGGCCCTGGACTCAGCCCACACACAGGGTAGAAGCTCCTAGTCCCAGACCAACTTCCATCTCTGACTGCCCTGAGTTAGGCCAGACTCACCACTCACCATAATGCTGGTGGCAATGACCTCATGTATAGATTCCAGGAAGATGGTGTGTAGCAAAGAGCAGAAGCAACAGAGTGAGTAGGGCAGAAGGATGTGGTGGGGGTGATTGCTCTGAGATCTTCCTTCTTGGAGCCCTCCTGTCAAGCCAGAGTCATGCTAACCAAAGCATGGCCAAGGTCAGAGTGTGAGATGAGATGGAGGAAGACAGGACTAAAGGAGGTATTGCTTTGTCTTGGAGCACTTGAAAATTCCAATTATATTTAACCCATACCAATCCCGAAGCCAACATGCAATGCCTCTCCTTGTTGTTGTTGGCTGTGAGCACTGTCCCTGAGCTCTTTTTCTCAAGGCTGGAACTCTGCCACTTGAGCCACAGGGACACTTCTTGTTTCCTGATAATTCATTGAGGATAAGAATCTCACACACTTTCCTGTCCTGGCTCGCTTGGCACCATAATCCTCCAGATCTCAGCTTCCGAGTATCTCGGATGACAGGTATGAGCCACCAGTGCCCAGCATGTGATGCCTTTTGAAGGCATCTTGCCGAGTCTGTATAAGGAGCCCCAAAGGGCCTGGATAGACCACAACCCAATCAAGGAGCTGGGATGGGGGAAGGCTGACCTAGCCATACTGTTCCCCAAAATTAAAGATGCCAGGTGGTTTTGTATGCATCCAACACCTAGGCCAACACCCATGAGCCTTAGTTGGGAAAACGTGGAGAATACCTAAAGATTGCATTGTAGAAATCTCTTATTTTGCTTGCATGTGGTGTGTGTGTGTGTGTGTGTGTGTGTGTGTGTGTGTGTGTGTGTGTGTGTGAACTCAGGGCCTAGGCTCTATCCCTGAATTTTCTTGCTCAATCTAGTGCTCTGCCACTTGAGCCACAACCCCACTTGATTTTTGATGGTTAATTTTATATAAGAATCTCAAGGACTTTCCTGTCCAGGGTGGCTTCAAAGCTTGATGCGGGCCCCACAGCAGTAAAAGTAAACATAACTCACAGGTACAATCCCTATGGTGGGTGACTCCTGCCTCCTCGTGGCCAGACGCGGGACATGCAGCCCCGTGTCATCATCCTCTAGAATTCAATTGGGGTAAGTGACCAGGGCCAAGCTGACTTTTGCTCACCCTGAGTGCTGATTCCAGAGCAGGTATGTTCCACCCTAGGCCAAGAGAGCTCCAGGAGGCCCGGCTCCCAGAGGCACAAGGAAGGGAGAGGTCAGCTCCAGGCCGAGCTAAGAGCCTTTGCCCACGGATACCCAAGTTGGCCTTCCGAATCACCGTAAGAACTGTCAAAAAATAAACCAAAACAAAAAACAAAACAAAAAAATTGGAGCTGTGCCTCCAAATGCTAGAGATTTAGCATTGAATCAAAGAGCGCAGGGACAGGGCCCCCAAGCTTTGAGTTCAAGACCCTCAGCTGACCCTCCCCCAGTTTAGCTAAATATGAACTAGTAGGATTTTTCAAGTGTTTCTGAAGAATGGTGATACTGAAGAAAGCATCCTAATTCTAATTAAAGCTGAACTTGTGACATACAGCTATGTGCTGAGTCCTTCACAGGGTCCTGTTTGCTGGGTCCTTCTGACATGGGGGTTTTGTGCTGAGTCCTCAAAAAGTCCTGTTTGCTGAGTCATCCCAAAGGGTGCTATGTTCTGAATCCCTGAGAAGATTGGGCCCTGGTGGTTTTTTCAAAGGGTGCTGTGCGCTGTGTCCATTATACAGCTACTGTATGCTGAGTCCTTCAAAAGATGCGGTGTACTAATTCATCCCAAAAGGTACAGGTACTGCTATGTTCTGAGCCCTTGAGAAGAGATGGATAAGGTGAATTTTTCAAGTGATATGTGCCGAGTCCTTTACACAGTGTGCTCTGTACTGTCCTTCAAATGGTGCTATGTGCTCAGTCCTTCCACAGGGTAGAATGTGCTGAGTCCTTCAAAATTATGCTATGTGCTGAGTTTTTCGAAGGGTGCTGTGCACTATTTTACACAGTGTGCTACGTACTCAGCCCTTCAAAGGGGGCTTTGTGTGATCTTAACACAGGGTGCTATGTACTGAGTCCCTGGGAAAGAATGGTAGCATTGAGTTTTTCAAAGCATGCCATGCACTTAGTCCATTACGTTGTGGGCTATGGACTCCCTCCTTCAAAGGGTGCTGTTTGCTGAGTACTTTACACAGGGTACTATATGCTAAGTCCTTCAAAGGGAGCTGTGTGCTGAGTCCTTTACACAGGGTTCTTTGTGCTGTTTTTTGAAGTGTGCTGTGTGCTGACTCATCTAAAAAGGTTCTATGTTCTGAGTCCTTGAGAGGTATTTACCCCAACAATCACACACACACAAACACACAGAAACATACACACACAAAAATAAACACAAGCAAACATACATACACAAACATACACACAAGGGTCACCGTGTGTGGATTTTGGTTTGAATGTTGGAGGGTCACGGAAGAGAGTCTCCTCCAGCTGTGGAGCTGAGGGGAGATTTGATACCCAGGGCAGGTACTGGGGTTGGGAGGGAGTGATGAGCTGAGGTGAGGCTATAATTTCCATGGCCTGGAAGCCTTTGGTCCCAGTCAGGGCTTGGCTTGCAGCCAGGGGTGGGGGCCAGGCCTGAGGGGAAGAGGGGGAGGTGGTCAAGAGGAGGAGGGAGTGGGGCCCAAGGCACACTCCCATGGCAGCAGTGGCCAGGGGCACGACTCAGGGGAGGGTGAGGGGGTGGGCATGCCCAGCGGGGGCAACACAGCCCAGGAGAGGAGTGGGAGCAGAGAGAGAGAGCAGAGAGAAGAGCGAGTATACACAAGGGCAAGTGGCTTCATCAGCTGGCAGCCTCGCTGATCATATTGCAGGTTCTGGTGGGGAGCACAGAACACATGGAGCTGGTGCATCAGGCACATCGCCACGGGCAGCCACGTGAAGGCACCGTGGCCATGGCGGCCCTGAGACTGAGGTCCCGGCAAGGGAGCACAGGAGCAGCTGAGGTGGGGGTGGTGTTCACTGAAGAAGAGGAGCAGAGGCCACATGCAGCCCTGCCATGTGCCCACAGATGCTCCTGCCCCCTCCCAGCAGCATTGCATTTCAGACATGGCACTTTTGGCTCCTACCAGCTGCGCCTCTCACAGTCGCCCAGAGGAGATGGCAAACCCCTGGCTGGCTTGCAGCCCCGAACTGGTCGCCACCCCTGGTCCTAGGATTCCGGGCCCATGTGCACCTGGAGCCACCTCCTACAGCTTCTCCCATTAGTACACGTGAGTGGTGGATCTGAGGGCCCCCAGCCTGGAAACACTCTGGCCAACCAACCACTGACCCTGACCTGCACCTCCTGCCTCCCCTTTCCTGTTTCCTCCTCAAGTCCACCCTCCTCCCCCCCTCCCCCAGTCTGCATGACCCTGTCAAAAACGTATCCCAGGGGTCGAGGGTAGGGGTGTGTGTTGACCTGGGGATCCCACCCTGATCCTTAGTGGCCAGTGTCCCAGGAAACAGGGAGATGCAGGAATGGGTGAGGAGGGTTGCCACAGAGCACCTGGCCTGGAGCAGTGGGAGCCACACAGCCACACATCTGCACCCTTCCTCTCTCTGGCGGGAACCTGGTGGTTTTAATCAGAGGTGGGGAACAGCACCTCCACACCTGCCTTCTTGAGTCGTTTTCTTTTTGCTGGGGGTGGTGGGTGTTGGATGCAGAAGATAGGCCCTCCTTGCTGTGTGAGCCCTTGTCTTCTGTGCTTGGTCACCCTATCACCTGAGGAGGGTCCCAGAAGAGCCCACTAGGTATGTGAGGGCACTTGGAGTCAGACAGAAGGTGAATATCTGGGAGGAATATACCCACTCCGACCCACATACACCCAGCCTGTCTGCCCTCCCCCCATCCCAGCTGTCAACAGTACTCACAGGGTGATCACATTTCCCAGCTCTCCCAGCATCTGCTGGTGCTCCCTGTCCATCTGGTCTCCTCATCCCTCCCAAGAATCCACCAAATCATCCAGAAGCATCTAGGCTGGAAGTAGGGAATCCATCCATGTATGTATCCTTTAAGACCCCATCCATTTCCCCAACACTGCCCCAAACCCAGGTCAGACACCCCTCTGGGGCACCATGACCCCCGGCTTGTTTTCAGCCCCGGCTGAGGAGCCACCTATCTCGGACACCTTCACCAAGTGTCCTGGCCTAGGGTTTTTGTGAATGAGGAGTCAAGGCTGGTTGTTCCCAAGGGAAAGTATCTGGCCCTGGAGAAAGGGATAGGCAAGGTTGTTCTGTGTTATTAGAGTGATGCTCCCTTTTGTTGGATCCCCTGTTCTGACCAGGCAACCCCCATGCTCCAGCTTGTACCTTGTCCCAAAGGAGGAACCAACAAACTCAGAAGAGGCACTGCTCTGAGTCTGTGTGTGTGTGTGTGTGTGTGTGTGTGTGTGTTTGTGTGTGCATGACAGAGAGAGAGGGAGCACGAGAGACAGAGGGGGGAGGGAGAGAGACAGTCAGACAGACAGACAGACAGATCATCTTTCTCCTTATACAGCCTGACTGTGCTCAGGTGAGTGATCTGTTGGCAAATTACAGGTGCTGCATGGACTAATCTTCTGTCACAGTTCTGGAATTGTGTGTGTGTGTTTGTGTGTGTGTGTGTGTGTGTGTGTGTGTGTGTGTGTGTGTGTGTGTGTGTTGGGAGAACAGGGAGATGAAAACATATTTAAGGCACCGTGTCTACAAAGAGCAAAAGCATTTTATTTGTGTGCATGTGTGTGTGTGTGTGTTGTTCTTTTTTCATCAATGCCAAGTACATGTCTAGCGATAATTTGTTTTCTCTTTCACCATTTCATGGCTCCTTTAGGGAAGGTTTCAGTACATGTTCTTTTCCACCTCTCTCTTCTCCCTTTCCTGTAGCCCACAGTAGCTGCTGGGCCTGTGTGGGTCTCCCCTAGGAGGCCTGTGTGAACCACAGACCAGAGTGGACACCTGTCCTTCTGTCTTCAGCCAGAAGACAGGCAACTGTGACCACAGCCGTACTCTTCTAGCCAGACAGTGTGCTCTAGTGTTATAGTTGGAGATAATTCAAGGGTTGGGAATGTGTCCGCCAAACGTAATTAGGGAACAGATTGGGGGGGGGGGGCAGTAGGGCAGGGGCTGTGGTTAGGAGGGTATGGGAAGTGGTGAATGCTGTGACATGGCAGATGGTTCACCACAACCGAGATTGAAAGGGGAAACTTACCCAGGGCATTGACTGTATCCATCGGCATCTGGGCAGGGGATTCCAGGCCCCTTCTGGTGGCATGGATTCCCTCAGGGGGCAAGGTACTGGTGGGCAGTCCTCCTTGGAGTCCTGCAGACTCCAGTCTGTGTTTGGCCTGGGCCATTTCCAGCTGGGCAGTGGTAAGCAAGTGTGCTCCCCCTGCTGGAGCCTGCTTGCTAACTGCCCTGGCAGTTAGCTTGGGCTCTCTGAATGTTACTTTCTATAACCTGCTGTATGCTGTCTGGAAGAAAAAGCAGACCACTGAATTTAGAACCCTTCAAGTTTGATTGGGACAACGTTCAAAGCAGCATAGGAAGAGTTCCCAAGCCAGATGGTCTCCTGTAATGAACGTCATGCCTTGACTGACTTTCTTCGGCAGCTGTTGATTCTCCTCCAGCCCTCTCTAGGGTGACCACCACAGTCAAGGCTGCTTGGGGAGCAGCGATTGTGACCTCACCATCCCTAGCCTGCCAGCTGTGAGCAGAGATGATTCCCAGCACCTGCACTGGACTCTGGGAGATTCAGAAAACAGGGATACCTCGAGAGTCTTTCTCTGCAACATGTATCTTGGGGGCCAGATGTGGTAATCCTGACTGGCCCCAGGGGGAGGAGAGGAGGCCCCTTGAGTCAGGCATTCAGCTCACAGCAACCTCATTCGCACCTACATGGGATATTGAGTGCCACAGAGCTTGTCAGCTGCTGGACAGAGATCTTTGAGAAGACAGGCATCCCAGAGGCCCTGGAATGTAGCAAGTACATAGTGGCTCACATCCTCAGAGCCAAAACAGTTAAGTGTGGTGGCACCAG
>NW_024872475.1:0-27080 GCF_019054845.1 Dipodomys spectabilis | reverse complement strand
ATTAAGTATGTACACAATGGGGGATAAGTCTAATAATTGACTACAGGTATATATCGGGATGAGGAGAACAGCAATTAAGTTATGTAAAAAAAAAAAAAAGAGAGAGAAAATGAAAACAATAAAAAAGGCCCAAAAGGTCAAAAGAGATCAAACACACCCACATACATACACACACACACACACACACACACACCAAAAATAAAAATTATGAGAAAAAAGTTTAACAGAAAACATTTTTAAAAAATAAAAATTTAAGAAAAGTTTCAAAAAAGAGTTCATTAATTTTTTTTTTTGGGGGGGGGTGGGGGCTGAATGGGAAGACCCTGTATCTCCTCTGTGTCCATAACAAGTCTCTTGATGGAGTCTTGGGTCTGCTTGTGGTGTTTGGTTTTCTTATGGGTTGATTGGTTTCTTAAGTCAGTTTGGGCAGGCAGAAACTGCTCTGTGTTAGGCATGTTTTTTGATCCTCCTCCCAGGCTAGTTCAGCGGGAGGGAGATCTGCTTGGAGTATCACAAAAGAAAAAGATGGCTGTTTCCTCTAGTTTGGAGATGTTGTGATGAGGCTAGGTTCTGTTTAGGGGTGAGGTCTTTCAGTAAACAGTAGCTTTTCCCTGAGGGGTTAAATCCTGAGACACTCACAGAGCCCAGCTTGGAGCTTTTCTCGGGGTTTATGTTTACTGAATTTCAATTGTTTGTCTAGGCTGATGTTGGGAGGGGTAGTCTCTAGCTGTGTTTACCTGGTGAAGAAAGTCACTTCTCTGTGGGCAGAGTTTTTTCTCCCTGGGTGGGATGACTTTCTCCTGGGTGGAACGGACATCATAACTGACATCATAAACCTATTATGTGATCGTGGTATTTCCCCTGCCAGGTAAGTATGGGAAGGGATGGGAAGAGGAAACAAAGGAGGAGGCTATAATGCTTGATAAGAAATGTACACATTATGTTGCCCATGTAATTGTAACCCCTCTGTACAGTATTTTCACAATAAAAAAAAAAACTATTGTGACTTATTATAACATCGTAAACCTATTGTGACTTCATCACCATTATGGCATCACCAACTAAGTATAACATCAAAATATTATTTGGCATCACCAACTAAGTATAACATCAAAATATTATTATCACTCAATATTGTGACATCATATTGCCATTGTGATATCATTGTTCCATTGGGTTTTTCAAACCTATTTTGACCTCATAACATTTTACAAAAATCGTGGCCTTTGAGACTATTAACATGTGAACTTGTACACTTATAATGCATGAAACACAAGGCAATCCAATGAGGCACATTGAAGATAATTTTATTTACACTAGAACTGGGTCTGCATTTACCTTGTCCTGTGCCGTACACTCAGTGACAGCCCAGCCCCAACCACCAAACCTCAGACATCCAATAGGCATAGTTAATTGGTTTGCAAAACACCAACCCCCCAAATTACCATCTCCACGCTCCAAACTTCAATAGGTAAGGCTTTTCCCTTTTCCCTTATTCCTTCCTTCTTTATAGACCTTTCCTTCATTTCCCTTTTTCCCTTCCATCACTTCCTTCTTCTCTTTAGGCCTCTCCACTACACTTCTCTGGCCTTGTGGCCAATTGGCTTCCTTCCCCTCCTGCTCGCCCTCAAATTCCTCTTCTCCCAGGTCTTTCCCCTCCTGCTATCTCACCATTTCCTTCGTTGCAGGTCTTCCCCTGATTTTCTCCAATTCCATTGCTCTGACCATGCAGCCTATACATAGGTTAAACCCCTCCATCATTCCAGTGGGTCTCTTACCTAACAGTTTTCAACCATCACTTCACAAACTGCCTGTTCCCCAATCAATTCTTCACAGCTCATCATGTGAGGATGACATCCTACCCCCTCCTGCAGCATAGCATGCTCAATTGTGTGGCATTCCCCATGCACTCCAGTGGGCCAGGTCATGGGGCAACATTGATTAGTGGGCCCTGCTCATTATTAGGACCATGCTGCTTTATGTATCCCCCACTGTTGTTCATGTCCAATCAAATCCTTGATTCCTTCTTACCAAATCCTAAGTGTCATTGGTGGGATGGTTTGTCCCAGGTGGTATTCAAGGAGGTTTGAACTCAATTCCTGGGCACTGTCCCTGAGCACTTCTGCTCAAGTCTAGCACTCTACCACTTTGAGTTATAGAAACTCTTACAGTGTTTTCTGGTTGGAGATAAGAGGCGCGAGCCAAGCTTCCAGCCTGGCTCTTTGCAGGTTAGTTGCGAGATGGAGTCTTAGGGATTTTTCAGCCCGGGCTGGATTTGAATTGCAACTTTTGTCAAAAAAACCTTTTGTTATTTCCAATTAAAGAAACAAGGAGATCAAATAGAATAAGTAGAGCTTACCTGGTCCTTATCAAGAATTGACCAAATATTCTGCAATGACAAAACTTGTTAGATGGTAGAATCTTAACACAGATGTGTCCAATATTTTAGAGTCACGTAGTCAGTACTAGCCTAAACAACACAAAACAAAAAAGACAAAACTCAAATCCTAAAATTTTAGACAACAATGTTTAGACATCTTTGCTAACAAAGCACATCAGATGGTTGGGCCTCAGTTACCAGAGTCTGTGAAAAGAGCAACTTGTTAGCAAGGCACATTTGAATAGATGGATGGAGGAGAAGAAAGCTTGGTGGAAGGGTAAGGATTGGAGTGGGCCAAATCATTCACCCACCATTTGGCCAAGATGGCGAACTCAAGATGACAAATTTCTAAAAAAAATGCAAAGAAAACTTGAACAAAATAATCAAGCCTAGTTTGGCTAGCCTTTTAGAGGGAACCTAAAATGGGTCCCCTGGACCCAGCCCATGTCCCATGCTTCATGGCACAATACAAATAGTTGTAGAAAAGAAAGGGAGAGATATAGAAAGTTGGACATGATTAACAGAGAGCAAAGAGATCCTGAAAGTGAACAGACTGTTGACCATTTACCATTGTAGAGGCAAAAATTGTCTAAATCTGAGAAAAACATAAAAAAATTAGGTGCTCTGGCTATCCAGGGAGCGCAGGAGGCATTTTAGAGGGGTTTCATGGCTTGGGTATGACTTATAGCACCCCGTTAAATGTGTAGGAGAGTCAGTCTGGTGAGTGAAGGAGAGCTGACCAGGCAGAAGCGATGTCCCTGCTTCCCTTAGAGCTCTAGAGAGAAATGACCAAGCCCCATAACCAAACATCCTCGGATTCAGAGGTGACCAGCCTTTCCGCTAAAGGCCATAGGAGCTCTCTGGCATGTCGCCACATCTGAACAGAGATTGAGCAACAGAATGCCGTAGTGAGTAGTTTCACTCACCAGAGAAGAGAAGTGGTGTGGACGTGGATGTGAAGGCCAGCAATGGTATTGATGAAAAGTCTCGCGTGGTGTCTCAAGGCAGTTTAGTTCACAGAAAAGGAGTGGTTAGGAAATTCTAACATTTCCAACTCAAAAACACCATGAGTCACAGCATCAAATGTAATATTAAATAGTTAGGTTTCATTCAGTAGCCTATGAAGAGAATACCACACACTATGAAGGCAGGAAAAGAAGTTTATTTACCGAACTGCTGCCCCCACCATACATGGTGGAGAAGCAGGGCCAAAAAGGAAAGGGGGGATAGCAATTTGTATTTCTGTAGAAATTCATCCACCTCTGCTAGGTTTTCCTTCCTTTGTGAGTAGAGTCTGGAATTATTTCCTTATGATTGTCTTGGATATTTGTTGTAATTTTTCCTGTGATATCTCTGATAATATCGATTTGGGTCTCCTCTCTTATTTTGTTAGTTACTCTTGCCAGTGGTCTGTCAGTTTTATTGATTTTTTCTTAGAAACAGTTTTTGGTTTTATTAATTTTATTCATAATTTTCTCAATCTCTATCTCATTAATTTCAGCTCTTATTTTGGCTATCTCTTTCTGTCTAGCAACTTGAGGTTCAATTTTTTTCTTGTTTCTGTAGCAGTTTTAGTTGTATCATAAGATTGTTTACTTGGTCTCTGTTTTCTTGATATGTGCACTGAAAGCAATACATTTGTCCCTCAGGACTGCTTTTGCTGGGTCTCATAGGTTTCTTTGTGATGTTTCTTCATTTTCACTGAATTGTAAGAACATTTTTATTTCTTCTTTAACTTCTTTTGTGACCCAAGTATTGTTCAACTTAGTGCAGTTTAATTTCCATTTGTTTAAGTTTTTTCTACTTTATGTCTTGTTATTGAGAACTAGTTTGATTCCACTATGATCAGAGAGAATACAGGTATTATGTCGATCCTCTTGTATTTACTTAAATTCCTTGTATGAACTAAGAAATGATCTATTGTAGAAAAAGTGAAGGGATTGGCAAGAGTTAGACCCAGCTGGTGTGAATGACTGTAATTGTAACTACTCAGGAGGCTCAGATCTGTGTATTCAGGTTCAAAGCCAGACCAGGCAGGAAAGTTCATGGGGCTTTTCTGGGGGTGTTCAGCACCACACCCTGCGTCATGTCTGGGATTGTTCTCCACCTTTGCCACAATGGGCTCGGCTAGGATGCTTATGCAAGCCGGTATGGAGAGGCACTCCACCCTACCACGAGTCAGGGGGTTAACCAGTGCTGCTACCTCAGGCTGGGCTAGGCTGCTTATGCGGGCCAGTATGGAGAGGCACAAACCGGCATGGGTCTGGAGTTGTTCACTGCAGCTGTCCCTGCCACAGTTATCACTGCCACCCTGGGCTGGTCTGGGCTGTTACTGTGGGCTAGTGCCAAGAGGCATTGTGCACAGAGTCTGGGTGGTTTGCCAATACTGCCAGCTGCTGCTGCTGTTCCAGGTTAGGCTAAGCTGTTTACACCAGCAGGACAGAGGTGCCACACTGCGTGTTTAGGGTCGTTCACCACTGCTGACAGCTGCTGCTGATCCTAACTGGGTTGGGCTTCTTGCACCAGCCAGGCAGAGGTGCCATGCCAGGGAGGTTGAGGGGAATCTTCATGCTGATTCTGTCTTCTGAGATTTCAGTTTGTATTCTCTGGGTTGGCACTGGACCTTGGGAGTCTTCTGTGAGCTTTGGGATGCTTGTGCGTGTGTGGTCCTCCGAGGGTCCAGAGCCAGGCCACTTAAGCAACCTGCACAAAGTTCCACCACTTAAGCTGCTCAGCGGGGAGCCCCATCACCAACAAAGGGAGCGGGAAGGTTCTTCCCACTTTACTGTCTTTGTAGGTTTTTCTATTTTCTTTTTTCACTTTCTGTATCTCTCGGAGTAATCGCCTTTTTTTGTGGGTCACTTGCAGAAACAGAGCATTGAAATCCAAACTCTGTATTTCGTTGGGGAGATCTGTGGTGTTTGCCTGCTGTTCCATTGCCGTCTTGGCTCCTCCCCTACAGGTGTAGTTTTTCTTATGTGGCTGGTGGGCCTTGGTTACCAAAGGATAGGTCGATAAAAGAATATGTTGTAAAGCCTGCAGATTGTAGTTAGACATTTCTGTTAACACAGACTTCCGAAATTTAGGAACCAAAGTGCGTGGTCTACCCTAAAATATTTCACAGGGATTAAATCCTTTAACATAAGGGCTACATCTTGCTCAAAGATAAGCAAAGTGGAGGAGGCTCACCTAGGCATGGACAGTCTCTGTATTTAATTTAGTTAGTTTCCTTTGAGGGCATAGTCATTCTTTCTAATGGCTTGAACTCTGAGTTGTATAAATGGATTGTAACTTCCAATTTATTCCTAGAGTGTTAGTTAATAATTGAGAACTTGGACCATGAATGCAGGGCCATCTTTGGACCCCACAGCTAAAGGTAAGCCAAATCAAGGAATTCTTACATACCTCAGCTCAGCCTGAAAAAGTGTCCACTACTACTAATAGATACCAATACCCATACTTTCCAGGCTTTATCTCTGTGAAGTCCACTTTCCCAAATTCACCATCTGAGGTTCCTCACATATGAATTCTTTCCATTGGTTCCAGCTTTTCAGCATTTACCTGTTGGAAATTACCTACACACCTTACAATGTATTGTCACGCTAAGGCCCCACTGGTTTTCAGAACAGTTTTAGATAGTGGCCTCGGGCAATTTACCAATGTGGAAATATCTACACGTAAGCTGACAGAAAGCTTGAGCCTGTATGTTTTTTCATAAGGTCAGTGTCAACATTTGCACACTTATTACAACTGTTTTTGCTTCTTCCTTTAATTTTAATGACTAGTAGCTCTAGAGATCCCACTGGTTTTAGAGTGATCTACCAAGCCACCTGATCAGCTCAGATGTTTCCCTGTATCTTAAGGTCTCTAGTTTCTTTAACTGTACAGTACTCTGAACCTTGGAGACTTCTTCCCCTTTATTCTCCTCCTTTTCTCTCAAACTTGCTTTCAAAATCCCACTCTCTTTCTCAATGTGCTCCTTAAACTGTAACTGTTTTGGCAGGGTCACAGGAGAGTTCCTTTGACTGGCCAAGTGATTCTCCTTCTCACAACACCTTTGCTTGCTCTTCAGCTCCTCCCTTAAGTTCACAAAGGTGCTATTGCAAGGTAATTTTTCCCACCTCCACCAGTTCCATTGAGACATGATGATTCTGCATTACATTTATGGTGAAGATCTCAGCAGTCTTTCGGGGCTTTTACTCTAGTAGTTTCTCTTTCTAGTTTTCCACTTCAGTGTATTTTGTGACAGATACTTCAAATTTTTTTTTAGTCCTTCTATTTTTTTTCCTAATGTTCTTTCCCTTTCCCCAGCATTCTCAATCAGAGCATGTGGCCCTTTAACTCTTTCTGAAGAGTAATAATCTCTTTCTTGAGCCTGATAGTTTCCTGCTCACTTTTCTTGGCCTCATCTATGACAGCATTTCCACATCTTCTCTGCTAACTACTATTTCCTTCTCTCTCTGTTGCTTTGAATTTCTGGAGACAATTTTCAAAGCTTATAATCGACATGTACTTCAGCCTAATACATTCTTATATCAGGTCCAGCTCATTTTTTATGTTCACATTTCTTAATGCAGCATCAGGATCTCTGCTTGGCCTCATTTGTGGTTAGCAACGATGGCAGTATTTCTGTCTTGTGGTTCTGTCAGTCTATGTTCCCCTAATTTGCCTCATAATCATCCAGGCTAATGTACTTGAATTTCATTTGATTCTGAGTGTTTTCTAGGTTCTTTTTGAGGATTTTCTTATCTATTTTTTTCTTCTCATATTTATTTATATATTTATTTTTTGTGAACATACTGTACAGGGGGTTACAACCACATTGGCATGATAATGAGTACATTTCTAATCAAGCACTGCAGCCTCCTCTTTGTTTAGCCTTCACATCCCTGCCCAGCCTCCACCCGCCCCCCCCCCTCCCAGCACCAAAGTTCTAAAGATCGTTTTTAACATAACAACTTGTACTTCTCATAGTTGCATCAGGTCCACCTGTATCCTTAATCGACTTGTTTTTCCCCATCTCCTCCACAAATTATATATAGTGAAAGCAGGGGTTATACTGTGGGGGAGGGACATACAAAGCTACAAAGAAATACTCTTATAAATGAGTTAGAAACAAATATGCATGAAAGAAAAAAAATTTAAATACATATCTAAGGGTTCATTTTCTTAACATCATATTATCTGACCTTTCCTGCTTGACTCATACATATACTAGATATTGCAAATAAGGGAAACCATGGGACCTATGTTTCTTTGGGCCTGGCTTACTTCAATTAATATAATTTTTTCCAAGCCTTTCCATTTCCTAACAAATGGGGAAATATCATCCTTCCTGAAGGAGGCATAGAATTCCATTCTGTATATATTCCATATTTTCTTGATCCATTCATCTACTGAGGGGCATCTGGGTTGGTTCCATATCTTAGCTATGGTAAATAATGCTGCAATAAACATAGTTGTGCTGGTAGCTTTAGTGTGGTCTTGTTTGTAAACATTTGGGTAAATGCCCAAAAGTGGGATTGCTGGGTCATAGGGCAGGTCTATGTGAAGTCTTTTCAGGAACCTCCATACTGCTTTCCAAAGCGGTTGAACAAGTTTTACACTCCCATCAACAATGCAGTAAGGTTCCCTTCTGTCCACATCCCCTCCAGCATCTGTTGTTAATAGAGTTCTTGATTATAGCCATTCGAACTGGGGTGAGGTGGTATCTCAATGTTGTTTTGATTTGCATTTCTTTTATGGCTAGGGATGTTGAACATTTCTTCATGTGTCTATTGGCCATCCTTCTTTCTTCTTCAGAGAAGTTTCTCTTCAAGTCTTTAGCCCACTTATTTATTGGGCAGTTGTTTCTTTGAAGATTTGTTGTTGCGGGAATAATTTTTTGAGTTCCAAGTATATTTTAAATATGAGACACTTTTCGTTGTATGGCTAGTGAAGTTCTTCTCCCAATCTGTGGGCTTTCTATTGATCTTGCTAGCTATGTCCTTTGCCATGCAGAAGCTCTGCAACTTCATGCAATCCCATTTGTCCAACCTTTCTTTGATTTGTTGTGTTTTCGAGTCTCTATTAAAAAAATTTCGGCCTGAGCCAAGGAGGCCTAGGGTTTCTCATATTCCATCCTGTAATGTTTTCAGATTGTCTGCTTTGACTCTGAGGTCTTTGATCAATTTGGAGTTGATTCTGGTGCAGGGTGATATAGAAGGATCTAGTTTTAGTTTTCTACAAGTAGTTAACCAATTTTGCCAGCACCACTTACTGAAGAGGCTGTCTTTCTTCCATTCTATTATTTTAGCTCCCTTATCGAAGATTAGTTGGCGATAGGTCTGTAGGTTCATTTCTGGGTTTTCAATTCTATTCCATTAGTCCTGAGGTCTGTTCTTGTGCAAGTACCAAGCTGTTTTGATTACTATGTCTTTATAGTAGAGTTTGAAATTAGGTATTGATATTCCACCAGCAGTGTTCTTTCCGTTGAGGAGCGTTTTTGCTATTGGGGTCTTTTATTGTTCCATATGAATTTTTGGATTTCCTCTTCTATTTCCTGGAAGAATGAGGTTGGAATTTTGAATCGCATTGAATTTGTAGGTAACCTTGGGAAGTATTGCCATTTTCAGGATGTTAATCTTTCCAATCCAGGAGCATGGGAGGTTTTGCCATTTTCTAAGTTCTTTTTTAATTTCCTTTTTCAAGATTTTAAAGTTTTCATCATAGAGGTCATTCACTTCTTTGGTTGTTAATTCCTATGTATTTTATTTTTTGAGGGGCTATTACAAATGGAGTTACTTTCCTAATTTCAGCCAAACTTTTCTCATTGTTGGCATACAAAAAAGCCATTGATTTTAGGGGGTTAATTTTATACCCTGCTACTTTGCCAAAGTTTTGAATCAGCTTGAGTAATTTGGGAGTGGAGTCTATGGGATTCTTTAAATACAAGATCATGTCATCTGCAAAGAGGGAGAGTTTTATTTCTTCTTTCCCTATTTGGATCCCCTTTATGTTTGCATCTTGTCTTATTGCTGTAGCTAGGCATTAGAGAGAGTGGCCATCCTTGTCTTGTTCCTGAGCTAAGAGGAAATGGCTTTAGTTTTTCACCATTAAGTATAATGTTGGCTGTATGTTTGTCGTATACAGCCTTTATTGTATTGAGGAATGTTCCATGGATTCCTAATTTTTCCAAACCTTCATCATAAAGCAGTGTTGGATCTTATTGAATGCTTTTTCTACATCTATTGAGATAACCATGTGGTTCTTGTCCTTGCTCCTGTTGATGTGATGAATAATAGTAATTGATTTGTGTATGTTGAACCAGCTTTGCATCCCTGAAATGAAACCTGATTGATAATGGTGTATGATTTTTTGGATGAATTGTTGAAGTCGATTGGCCAAAATTTTGTTGAGAAGTTTTGCATCAATGTTAATCAAAGAAATGTGTCTTTAGTTCTCTTTCATTGATGAGTCCCTGACTTGTTTTGGGATGAGGGTTATGATGGCTTCATAGAATGTGTTCGGTAATGAACACATTTCATTGAAGAGTTGGAGGAGTATTGGTGTGAGCTCTGCTTTGAATGCCTTGTAGAATTCCGCTGTAAAACCATCTGGTCCTGGACTTTTTTAGCTGGGAAGTCTCTTATTGTTGGTTGTATTTCAATGCTTGATATAGGCCTGTTAAGCTGGTTTAACTCATCTTGGTTTAGTTTTGGCATGTCAATATTTGCTAGGAAAAGGTCCATTTCTGTCAAGTTCTCACACTTATTAGCATAACGTTTTGAGAAGTATTCCCTTATAATGTTCTGAATCTTGGTTGTTTCCGTCGTGATGTTTCCATTCTAAACTCTGAGTTTATTTATTTGGGTGTGTTCTCTTCTTTTTCTGATAAGATTTGATAAGGCTCTGTCAATTTTTTTGAAGAACCAACTCTTTGTTTTGTTGATTCGTTTTATAGTTTTGTTGGATTCTAATTCATTTAATTCTCATTTAGTTATAATTATTTCTTTATGTCTACTGGATTGGGGTTTATCTTGCTGCAATTTTTCAAGGAGGTTCAGATATCTCATTAAAATATTGGTTTCAGATCTCTCCAATTAATTGATGTAGGATCTCAGAGGTATAGTCTTACCTCTGAGTACTGCCTTTGCTGTGTCCCAGAGGAGCTGGTAATTTGTGTGCTCATTATTGTTGAATAGCATGAACATTTGAGTTTCCATTCTAATCTCTTTCATGACCCACTAGTGATTCAGCAGTGTGTTGTTCAGCCTCCATGTGTTACCGGACTTTCTTTGGTGGCTTTTGGTGTTGAGTTCTAATATTATTCCCTTGTGGTCAGAGAAAATGCAAGGTGTAACTTCAATGTTTCTGAATTTGGACAAGTTTGCTTTGTGGCCTAAAATGTGGTCTATTTTAGAAAATGTTCCATATGCTGCTGAGAAAAACGTGTATTCTGATGCTGCTGGGTGAAATATTCGGTAGATGTCTGTTAAATCTAGTTGATCTATGCAGCTGTTTAGATCTGTGGTTTCTCTGTTGAGTTTTTGCAAAGTTGATCTATCTAGTGGGGAGAGTGGTGTGTTAAAATCCCCAACAATTAATGTTTTTGGATCTATGTGGGATTTGAGGGAAAATAGTGTTTCTTGGATAAATGTGGGTGCTCCATTTTTTGGCGAATAGATACTTAGAATTATAATATCCTCCTGAAGGAGAGATCCCTTAATTAGTATGTAGTGACCTTCTTTATCTCTTCTCATGAATTTTAATTTGAAGTCTATTTTATCTCATATTAGGATTGCAACTCCCGCCTCTTTATAGGGGCCGTTTGTTTGGTAGATTTTGCTCCAGCCTTTAACATTGAAAATGTGTTTGTTTTTATGGGCAAGATGTGACTCCTGAAGGCAGCAGATAGAAGGATCTTGTTTTTTAATCCAACTAAACAGTCTATGTCACTTAATTGGAGAGTTAAGTCCGGTAATGTTAAGAGATAGGACTGAGAGCTATTTGGGAGTTCCTGCCATGTTATCCATCTTCTTAGCGGTTGCGCACACTGGGTTCTTCCTATGATTCTTAGATTCTCAGTTTGTGTGCAGTTTCTTGGCCTTTATTGTGGTCTTGTTGGTTTTCTATGTGTCGGATATCTTTAAGGATATTTTGTAGGGTTAGTTTGATGGAGAAGTATTGTTTCAATTTTTCTTTGCTATGGAACCTTTTTATTTGGCCTTCAGTTCTGAAGGAGAGTTTAGCTGGGTACAGTATTCTTGGTTGATAGTTGTTTGTTTTTAGAGCTTGGCATACATCATTCCAGGCTGTTCTTGCTTTGATTGTCTCTGCTGAGAAATCTGAGGCGATTCTAATTGGTTTCCCTTTATAAGTGATTAATCTTTTCTCCTTCACAGCTTTAAGGATCTTTTCTTTGGTCAGACTTAATCCTGTGTGGATTATAATGAGATTTTGGGATATCCTATTCTGATCTGGTCTATTTGGAGTTCTAAAAGCTTCTTGTATCTGAATAGGCCTATGTTTTTGCATGTTTGGGAAGTTCTCTGGTAGGATCCTGTTAAACAGATTTCCTAGACCATTAACTTCTGTTTCTAGGTGCTCCTCTACACCCATTATCCTTAGATTAGGCCTTCTGATGGTGTCTTCCAAGTGTTGGATAGATCTACTATTTTTCTTGGACTTCTCTTGGATGGTTGTATGTTCTTTCTCTATAATATCTAGGCTATCTTCAATCCCCGAGATTCGATCTTCTGCATGGTCTAACCTGCTGTCAAGAATTTCTACTTCTTTTTTTATTTCTTTTCCTTCTAATTGGTCAGCTTTGATGGCTTCAAATTCTTTGTTGAAGCTTTGTTTTAGATCTTGTATGGACTTCTTTACTTCCTTAATTTGGTGTTCAGTTTTTATTCTCAAATCACTTAGTTGATTGGTTATGGTTTCCTTGGACTCCCATTCCTTCTGTTGGGTTCCATTAAGTATTCCCTTTGTGGTCTCTCTAACTTCCTTCAGCCCTTTGTTAATGGATCCCATGAATGCATTTAGTGATCTTTGTGTATTCTCATCCTGCTCTCTCAATTCCTGTCTTACTCGTTGCTTAGCTTCCTTGCGTTCATGCCATTCTTGTAGATCTCTTTGAGTGTTCTCAGCCTGTTCACGCCATTCCTGCCTTTCTCTTTGAGCATTCTCCAGCTGCTCATGCTGTTCACCTTTTCTCTTGCCTTTCTCTTTGAGTATTCTCAAGCTGCTCACCGACAAAGCTTGGCGGAACTGCTAGCTCCAATTCAGGCCTTGAAATAAAACTAGAGTCATTTAGCAGGTCACAAGAACTTAACGGCCTGACCTGCCAGACTCAGCTCCACCCAGGGAAACGTCACCCAGTTCGGGCACCAGCCCTAGGAGTGGCTTTTTTCACCGGTCAATCAGAGCCAGAAGCTGCCCCTCTCTTTAGCAGCCTCAACATCAGTAAACAGAAACCCTGAGAGTGGCTCCAGTCTGGGTTCTGTGAGTTTCTCACAAACTAGACCCCAGGAAAAGCTACTGTTTGCTGAAAGGCCTCAACTCTACCCAGAACCTAGCCTCATCACCGCATGTCCAAACTTGAGGAAAAAGCCATCTCCCTCTTTTTTGATACTCAAAGCACACCCCCCTCCCATTGAACTAACTTGGGAGGAGGATTGCAAAATCCTGGGTAAAGCAGAGCATTTTCTGCCTGTCTAAACAAACTGACTTAAGAAACCAACCAAGCCACAGGACCACAAGCAGACCTGAGACTCCAACCAGAGGCTGATGACAGACACAAGAGAGATACAGGATTTTTCCCAACCCTCCCCAAAACAATCAAATAACTTTTTTCCCCTCTTCTTCTTTTTTTTATACCTTTTACAAAAAATTTTTTTTCTTTTCTAAAACTTTTTTTAATTTTTACCTTTTTTCAAAAAAATTGTTTTCTAGTAACTTTTTTTCCCCTCTTATAATCTTTATTTTAGGGATACATGTGTGTGTGCATTTTTCTTTCTTTTTTTAAAAAAATTTTCTTTTGGTTTTTTGCTTAGCTCAACTGAACTTCTGATCTTTTTTGTCTTTCTTCCTTGTCCTTCTCACCTTTTCCTCTCTTTTGTTCTTCTTTATGGGACTTAATTGTTGTTCTGCACATCCTCAGATAAACCCATAGTTGACTATTAGACCCTATCCCCCATTGTGTACACACTTAATCCACAAATTTATTACTCAATTCAAAACCTCTGAGACTCAAATTCCTTAATAGCAATACTGCCTCTATATACCTATATAAAATTTTAAGTATTTTTATTTTAAAATTTTTCACATCTCCTTTATATCCCTCCCCTTCTCTCATTATATTCACATTCTTTGAATAGTTTCTTATAGCATCTGCATATTATTAATTTTTATTTTTCTATTTGTTCTGGTCTCTTTTTTCCTTTCTCTTTCTTCTTGTTTTCTCTCTCTCTACTTTCATCCTATACAACCTATTTCCTGCTTTGAGACTAGGACTTAGTTAAGTTAACTCTCCCTGTACCTACCTACATCACTCTATTCCTACTTTTTATCCACATATCTCCCTAACATTAATAATTTCTGGTTTTTCAAATTCTTCTTTGCGTTTCATAGTCCATTGATATATAGTTGTTTGATGTTAAATAGAGGTATCTGTTGAACTAGATTGTATCTGCAGAGTGTGGACTGTGCAAATTCAGACTTTGGTTGATGCTTGCCTTAATTTAGTGTTCTAGCACAAAACTGGTGTTACTTTCATCCCAAATGGGCAGAGTAAGCCATAAAACCACAAGAAAAATGGTAAGTCCGCGTATCTCCACTCCCACTAATGATAATCAGTGGACAGAATAGATAATGGATAATCCAGAGGAGGGTTCCCAAATAGCTCTACAAACACTGCTGGCAAACATGATAAATGAAAAGATTGAAAACATACAAAGAACTCTGTATGAGCGTGAGAGGGAGAGAGAGGAGGCAATCCAAAGGTTTATACAGGAATATCATGAGCGTGAGGAAGCTATTCTTCTCTTTTTTGACTCTCACAAGTTTATATCTTCAAATCTTTTCTTCATGTCAAATAATTGTCTCTGTTTTCTCCAATGTGCTCTTCTATGTGCTTTTAACCTCTTGGTTGGTTTTGACTGGCACATAATGGAGATTTAGTCTTTTATAAGCCTGGGTTTTGACATAAAAGTGTGTGAATTTTTCTTTGCCACATTTCTTCGTAAGTGCAGAGGGCTGCTTTTTAAATTGAACATAGTTGGAATTCAGAGCCCCAAGCTCCTTTGCATGTTACTCCAGAAATATGAACACATTTTCGAGGTCCTTAATGTGATTACATAACCTGCTATTTCCTATCTTTCTCCTCCTTGGACATTCCTTTTCCCAATGTCCATTTTGCTTTCAATAAGCACACTGATCTAGTCCTAGAGGTTCCCTGCTGCCATTTGCAAATGAATTGTACTGTCTTTGCCAAGGGTCTCTTGATCTCTATTGTGGTGCTCCTATCGAAACTAAACCCCCTTTCTTAGAGTCTTTTTTATCCAGGGTATCTCTGTTTTCAAACACCTACTGGGCAACTACTTCCAACTTAGAATACACCTTTCCCTCAAAACCTTCTAACTTTTGAAGCTTTTTTCTAATATCTGGGGCTGACTAGGTACAAAGACCATATTTAGGGCTCTTTGATTCTCCAGAGCTTCAAGATCTATAGGTCTATATGTCCTTTAGGCTTCTGGGAGAAGTTCCAGAAAAGCATTAGTGTACTCACTGGGCAACTGTACCATCTCACTCACCTTAGATTGATGACTTGGCTTTCTAGCCACTGAGGTATCCCTGCTAATCAAACCTAGCAATAATAGGTAAGCACTTCCATACCTCGATCACTGTTAGTCTCAGCTTGGGTAAGTCTGTGGAAAGACTTGCTCCAAATGGTCTGGTTAATAGTGGGGTTACTGTCTGGTCCAAGGACTAATTTCAAGTCACCGAGCAGGATTCACTCCCTTTTCTACCAGGTGAAAAGCACCTGTAAATTTGCTGACACTCATTCCAGATATGCTTATGTGTGAAAATTACTGTCTCTAATGAAATAATGAGCCCCTGTTTTTTTTCTGAAAATGATAGAGTTTGCTGTTTCCAGTTATACAAGTCACTAGTTGTAAAGGGAACATATATTAAAAAGGGGGCATTCCCCCATCTCCTTCATGTTCCTGTCTCAATGGTAATAATGGTAACATACCACATTGTACCACCTCAGGCTGGTACACTTTTAGTATGGGAGGACTTAACATTACAGGTGCTGATGGCAAAGAATAGGAGAGAGAATACATCAATACATCTTCCTCTGAGGGACTCTATAAGCCTTGGGGAGAATATTTTTTGGATATAGGAACTTTAGTCCTTGTTCTCCCATCCTGAGAAAAAGAGTAAACAAAGGTGCATACAGGACATAGATAGAACTATCAGCATACAAAAACAGACCAATAGCCACAGACACTTAACTTTCATTTCCCATACCTCTCAACGTTGACCTCTACAGGAGGTCTCAGATGACAGAGATAATGTCCCAGATTGCCTCTTGAGGAGGCCACAGATGACCTCTGGAGAATGTCACATATGTTCTCCCTAGGAGGCCCTAGATAATCTCTCATGGAGGTTCCAAATGTCTCCCCAAGGAAGTGTCAGATGACCTCCAAAGGAGGTCCCAGTTGTCCTCTCAATGAGGCTGAGATTACCTCTCGAATACCTCCCAGATGGCCACTCAAAGAGGCCATATATGAACCCCAGAGGAGGGTCCAGATAACCCTCTTGAGAAAGTCACAGATGACCTCCAGAGAAGGTTCTATATGGCTTCTCAAGGAAGTCCCAGATGATGTCTGAAGATGGTCATATATTTCTCATCAAGTTAACCCAAGCTGACCTCCCAAAGAAGTTCCAGATGACCTCAAGAGGTGGTGCTAGATTGCTTCTTAAGGAAGCCCCAAAGACTACTTTCGAAGAGGTCCCAGGTTGCCT
Organism: Dipodomys spectabilis; assembly: GCF_019054845.1. Classification (NCBI taxonomy): domain Eukaryota; kingdom Metazoa; phylum Chordata; class Mammalia; order Rodentia; family Heteromyidae; genus Dipodomys; species Dipodomys spectabilis. The sequence goes on along the minus strand of NW_024872475.1, from coordinate 10,684 downwards.
CCTGAGGAAGGCCCAGATGACCTCTGGATAAAGTCCAAGATGGCCCCTGGAGAAGATGTTAGATGACCTCCAGCGTAGGTCTCAGATGGCTTCTCAAGGAAGTCGCAGATGTACGCTTGATGAGGTTCCAGATGGCTTCCGAAGGAAGCACTACATGACCTCTCAAGGAATTCCCAGAAGCCACAAATGACCTCCAGAGTGGGTCCCCAAAACAGGCTGGCAAGCCTTCCCAGACACACCCTTAGAGGAACCTAAACGACTTTTGTCAATGTTGGTCCTCCAGAGACAAACTCTCGAAGTAGACTCTTAACCCTGAGGGTTGACACTTTCACCTATGGGGATTTTTCCCTGGGGCCAAGGCCTGATGCTATCTGTGGAGCACATGGGCAGCAAAGATGGAGCTGAGAGGGGGTTAAGTGGGCAGAGCCTAATTTACTATAGAGCACATGGGCAGCAATTGGGCATAGCCCAATTGATCTTCTGATCAGTGCGTAACCAGCCCTTGAAGGCTCAGGTGCATGATAGGGTGTGACCTTGACAGTGATTGGTTCCTCTTCCTCCCTTGCCATGCCACGTGCCCTTTTTGGCTTTAAAAAGGGCTGCTCTCTGTTAATAAATGAGTTTTCTACCTGCTGGATTTGGGAGGCTGGGGAATGGGCGAGCGTCGCACTTACCTTTCCTCAGACCCCAACCGTCTTTCGTGGGATGGATGAAGACCCAACATCTGGCCCCCAATGTGGGGCTCGAAAGGAAAAGAACCTGCCGAGGCTAAGCGGTCTCTCGGGGTAAGTGAAACCCTAAATATGGGTAATGCTATATCACAAAAGAAGGAGGAAGAAGCAACATTAGGCCTAGAAGGAGTACAGGAGGAGTTGGGAAGTGAGAAGGAAAAGGAAAGCGTCAAATCTGATCGAGAACGCACTGAAACATGCACAGTGGAAGTCAAAAAGAGGGTAAAATTTGCCCCCTCTTACCCAGCTGATACTGACGGTCCTAGGTCCCCTCCCTATTCCCCCAATTGGATTGGAGGTACAGTGCCCTACGAGACCTGTGAGAGGGTCTTGCAAGACCCAGACCCCTACCAACATTCCATGGAGGGGGCAAGGGCTGGGGAATAACCTACTCGGAGACCTCCTCTGGAAAGGAAGGGCCACTCAAGAGCCCAGACTCTAGGCCACAGGATTCACTTCCCCAAGCATATCCGGTCAATCTGGCACCAGGAGCTAACAGGCCCTTGGAATTCTATCCATGGGAAGCTAAGGATCTTAAAGAGCTCTGCAAGACAGTGGCAGAGGATGGCCCAAACTCTCCCTGGGCCCAGACCCTATTACAAGACATTACCTATCACCCGTGTGTCCCTAAGGACTGGAAGGATGTGGCCAAAGCCATTCTTACTAGTTCTCAGTTTATTAAATGGTGTGCTTTCTTTAAGGAGGAATGCAGAGTGTGAGCGGAGAGTAACCGGCAGGCTCAACCAGCGATACCTATTACTTATGCCATGCTAGCAGGGACGGGGGAAGGGTACTCCACCGGCGTCCAACAGGCCACAATACCTGGCCCGTACCGTGACCAGGTGAGGCAGGCAGGACTTGACACGTGTTACAAACTAGATGATGGGCCCACTGAGTCCCCATGGCAGGAGTGAGACAAAAACCGGGGGAGCCTCTACCTCATATCATAGACTGAGTCCAACAGAGTGTTCACTGCAAGCTGCAGGCAGGGAACCTCCGAGATCAGTTTGTAAAGCTGCTGCTCTGGGAAGGGATGAATGCAGACCACTGCATGGCCTGCGCGGGATTGAGAGAGAGTTCCCTGAACAGATGGGTGGTGGCCTCACAGGATGTGGGAATGCAACAGCACCAGTCCCAATCACTAGCTTTAGCTTTATAGGCTCAGGCATCTACAATGACTGAGGCTATTACTCAGGCACTGGCAGCCCTGAGCAAAGAAACCCCAAGACCATCGGGGAGAGAGACTTGTTTTAAATGCAGGCAGGAGGGGCACTTTAGGCAGAACTGTACACAACAATCCCCTGCCAACCGGCCAGGGGGAGCCAGACTGCCCCCTACGCCCTTCCCCAGGTGCAGGAAAGAATACCATTGGAAAAAGGATTGTTGATCCAAGTTTGATTTAGATGAGAAGCCTTTTTACTAGGGGAGGGGCATCCTCCAGCTCCGTTAACTCAAGGAGGAAACTCCTCTGCTGTGAGGCCCAGGCAGCCTCATGGCAGGGCAGCTCAGGTCTATTGGACTGTCCCCCTGGTGGACGGACTCCGCCCTAAAATGAGTATTCTCATAGGTGGAAAGCGGTTTCACTACTTAATCGACACTGGGGTAGACCGAACCACACTCAGGGAGGAGGAAGTGCCCTTGGACTAGAAGCTTGCACCTGGGCCCCCGATATTGGGGGTAGGGGGCAACTCCAAGTACAAAGAGACAGTTGCCCTTATGACATGGACTAGCCCAGATGGAGAATAGGGAAAGATACACCCTTTAGTGGCAAAGAACCTCACTGCCAATTTACTAGGGCAAGACATGCTAAGATATATGGATGCCGTGGTCACTACAGATCATCGAGCATCATATGATGATATCCTGGATGGGGAAGAAGCACAAAGGCTTAAACAGGATCTAGAGGGAGTAAAGGAAAGGGATTTTTTTTAACTTTCATAATTACAGAGAAGAACATAGGGGACCCGCCTGGGTGCACCCCCAATCCTAAAGGCCACTGCCCCCCGAGTACCTCCCATTGGGTGGAAGCCAGGAAGCCCAATCTGGGTGGAGCAGTGGCCATTGACCAAACCTAAACTTGAAGCCCTGTACCTTCTGGTGGAGGAACAGATAAACCTAGGGCATATTAAGTTCTTGGAACACACCCGTATTTGTTATTCAAAAAGACTCCGGGGCTTGGCTTATGTTCCAAGGCCATAAGGCAAATGAAAGGATGGAGCTAGTAGGAACACCTCTAAGAGGCATGCCCTGTACTCCTGCTATACCTTCAGAATATACCTTGGTTGTGATTGATATTAAAGATTGTTTTTCTTCTATCCCTCTGCATCCAGATGACTGCGAGAAGTTTGCTTTCTCTATACCGTCTCTTAATTTTTCCCAGCCTGATCGGAGTTTTGAATGGACGATGCTGCCACAGAGAATGGCCAATAGCCTGGCCTTTTGCCAACAATACTTGGCCACACTTTTAGGGCCTGTGCTGGGTTCAGATACCTCCCTTGCCTATGCCTACATGGATGATATAATTCTAAAGCACCGAGACCCAAGCTGCCTGGAGGGCCTTCTGGCCCAGGTTCTCGCCATATTAAAAAAGGGGGGTTATACCATAGCCCTTAATAAAATTCAAAAGGTAGCTCCTTTTAAGGTGCTCGGGAACTACCTTACCTTGACTCAGGCCAGCCCCCTTAAGCCTTTGCTGGATATTCCAGCCTCTGTGACCTTAACCCAACTTCAGAGTCTTTTAGGGGAAATCAATTGGCTATTGCCATGGGTTTCTGTCCCTAACGATAGTCTTGTTCCCTTATTTGCCCTGCTAAAAGACAGGACGCCACAAGAAATTATTACAATTACAATATAAGGAAATGCTGGCTATAATTATGGCCCTTCAGGACATTCAAAAACCTTTTAATATGTATTCTGATATCCAATAAAACAAAAAAGGGGGAGTTAGCCCCCATATACAGTTACAGATAGCTTTGTTTACCATTAACATTTTAAAATTTTTCAAAAGGGGCAAATGAATCCAGATTTCAGAAGCACTGCGGACAACTAAACCCTAAGCCCCAAGTGAAAGTCAGGCGGAAGGACCCCCTGACACAACAATGGAGAGGACCTGACCCCCTAGTTACTATGGGCAGGGGATTTGGATGTGTTTTCCCCATAGGGGAGTCTGCTCCCATTTGGATCACTGCCAGGAACCTTAAGTTTTTACCCATCTCCTCTATACAAGAAGATGCCCAAGAATAAGCTAACCAACAAGGAAAGAAAAACAGCCATGGCCAAGGCTTGTGTTTTAAAGACAAAAGGCAGAAAGACAACTACTAACCATCCCCAAGGCAACCAGACCTTGAGAAGCTCTTGTGTTCTCTAACAATTGCAGATGGCTATACTCCAGCTGTTGGCTGTCCTGACTCCCAATCCTGTGAACGGCCCTATGGAATCTGCATCAACCTCAACAGGTGACCTGGGCAGTGATCAATGCTGGCAATGCAGAAATAGTCAATAGCACCACAAGAGAAGCTGTCCCTATGGACTGTTTAATATTTTTGTATGAGTCAATTCTTTTAATGTTACCTGCTTTAATTGTTCTTTTACTAATAGCTTATATAGCAACATTGAATCTATACTTATTGTTAAACAACCACCTTTTGTTATGCTTCCAGTTTAGATCTTGTCCAACCCCACAGGCAAATAGCTGGATTAGAACAATCTCCACCTCTGGACTCTGAAGTGGCAAAGACTGATATCCAATCCTTCACTAAGGTTAAAGGACTAGTGACATTTCCTGGCCTGGTAATGCTTTTGCTGATGGTTTTTTCTATGTCTTCCTTGCATGTTACGTGCACTGCAAAACTCTTAAGAGCTTAGCCAGGCAGTTATCAAGCTCCAAATGAATGAATTTCCCCCCTCCCCCAGAGGAATCGCAGCCAGAGATGGGTAAGAGGGGGTGTCTGTCTGACCAACCTAAGACAGGGCCTTCAGCTTTGCTCTGAAGAAGTTCCCGATGACTGGTAAGGCAGACAAGGCCATCCACCCAACCTAAGACAGGCGGGTTCACTTCTTTAAACTAAGACGGGAAGATGATGTTGGGAGCCATTGAGAGCTGACAGTAAAGCTCAAAGGTCATCTTGACCCCTGTGCTAGCTTAAAGGCATGTACAAGGAACTGGCTTACTTAAAAGAAACCGGGTGCCCAGGATTTATTTGAACTGCTTCGGACATTTCTAACTGTGGTGGGACTGACATTTAGTACTGTGGTAGGTGCGGATGTGAGGTAACTGGGACAGGCTCTTGGATCATGCACAAGGGCCCTCCCTATCCTTGTCTAGTGAATCTCGACCCCCAGACTTGCCTGGAACCCCCTGTGTAGCTAATGCTATCCTTACCAATGTAATCCTGTTAAAACAACTTTTACAGAGGAAGGAAAAGTATAACTAACTGAGAGGTGGGTCTGCCATTAAAACAAAAAAAAAAGGGGGGAATCTGTGGCGCACATGGGCAGCAAAGATGGTGCTGAGAGGGGGTTGAGTGGGCAGAGCCTAATCTACTGTAGAGCACATGGGCAGCAAAGTTGGCGCTGGGAGAGAGTAGAGTGGGCAGAGCCCAACTGATCTTCCAATCAGTGCCTAACCAGCCCGTGAAGGCTCAGGTGCATGATAGGGTGTGACCTTGACAGTGAGTGGTTCCTCTTCCTCCCTTGCCATGCCACCTGCCCTTTTTGGCTTTAAAAAGGGCTGCTCTCTGTTAATAAATGAGTTTTCTACCTGCTGGATTTGGCTCCCCGCTGTGTCTGATTGTCTCCCGGACTGAGGGAAGCTGGGGAACGGGCAAGCACCTCACTTACCTTTCCTCGGACCCCGACCGTCTTTTGTGGGACGGACGAAGACCCAACAGCTATCCAAATTGATTATCTTGATGGGGTTTCCGAAAATTAGGAACTCTGTAGTTCAAGAGAATCCATGGAGATACATTTATTATAATCAATGTTCTCCAAACCACCACCCCCCAAATTATGATATCCAAAGCTCCAAACATCAAAGGGCAAGACATTTTCCCCCTTCCCTTTGTCTCTCCTTGGCTACAGAACTATACATCCTTCCATGTCTTTCCATTTTTCCCTTCTACCCCTTCCTTATTCTCTTCAGGCCTCTCCACTCTCCACAGGTCTGACTTTCTTTGCCTGGGTGGTCAGTTGCCATCCTTCACCTCCTGCCCCCGCTCAACTTCCTCTCCTTCAACGTCTTTCCCCTTCTGCTATCACACCACTTCCTTCCTTCCAGGACTTTTCCCTTTTTCTCTTTCGTTTTAAGAAAATATAAAAATGCATGAAGATGAAATGGTATTATATAAGAAAAAAGTAAACATTCTATAATGTATAATAGAATAAATTCAGTAACATTGCAAGACAACAAGCTAACCTATAAAAATCAGAAGAATTTACTCATAGAGTAAATGTCAACGCAGAAAATTAAATTAAGAAAAATAAACCTAAGATATGATTTACTGCAACACAGAAAAAAATCCATTGAAGATACAAAGTCTAGATTCAGAAAACTGGAAGACATTAATGGAATAATTGAAGAAGTAATAAATGAATAGAAGTAAATATATCAATGTCTTAAAATAAATATTATTAAAAAGCCCGTCTTTCCATAAAATGCCCTTCCTCCTCAAAGTAATCAACAGATTCAGTAAAATCCTTACTAAAAATCCATTGTTATTTTTTACAGAAATAGAAATAAAATTGAAATTTTTGTAGGCTGTCATAAAGGACTCCAAAATAAAACAAACTAGAGATCACATCATCTGGCTTCAAAATATTTTTTTAAATCTATAGCATCCAAACTTACTGCTTTTGGGCAGAAAGACTGACACAAAGACCAAAGTGACAGGACAAATAGCCAAAAGTTAAAAGTTTGGTGAATATCAACAGCTTTTCTTGTTTTTGTACAAAGAGAACACACAGAAAAAGAGTCTCTTTAATAAATGGTGTTGGGAAAAGCATATGTCCAGATCTACAAATTTTAATACATAATATAGCATAAACAAACATTAGTTCAACATGGGTTGAAATTCTTCACAGAGTACCTGAAAATATAAAAATAGAGGAAGAAAAACAGTGAAAACACAATTAAAATGATGCATAACAATAGTTTTGGGGAAACATTGTTGGGATATGATCTCAAAAACATAAACAACAAAAAACAATCAAACACACTTACATCAAACTAAAAATCTTATATGCAGCAAAGAAATTCATCAATAGAATAGAAAATCAATTTATAGAGTATGGGATATAGTTGCCAACCATATCTCATAAAAGAATAATGGTCAAAATATAGAAGGCATTCACAGAAATAAAATGAACTAAACCTGGAAAAGGTCTAACTAGATATCTCTGATTGGAAAAAAAGGAGCCACTAGGTGTATGAAGTATAGTCATACTTCATAAAAATTTCAATTTTAACATATATTTTATTAAAATGAAAATATGAAATACTTTATTTCATTAAACAAATTGTTAAACTTGGGTGAATTTTATTATTATGTGAATTATAACTTAGTAATGGTTTCTTAAAAAATGATCATAATAATTCTCAGGCAAGTTGTATATTAAAGAGAAAAGCTGCATTGATTCTAGCATATTGTAACATATCAGAGTCATAAGACAAGGCTAACTCAGCTTATCATACCGAGGAACCAGGACAGGATGATGGTCAAATAACTAAAACTACTACTACTACTACTACTACTAATAATAAATAAAACTTGAAGTTAATGCAAGCAATCCTAGATACTCAGAAACTAAGATCTTTGTGGGCTGGGTTAGAAATGTGATCCTCAGATCTTTGCATCCTGAGTATTAAGGAATACTGACAGGAAATTCCTTGAGACTCATGTCCAATTAAATAGCAAAAATACAGAAGTGGAGCTGTAACTCATGTAGTTGAACACCAGCATTTTATTCATTACCTAGAAGGAACTTTACTCATAAATGAATTTGGTGACTATAATCATTTTTTGAGCTGATGTAAATATCAGCTCAAACATCCTGAAGGATGTCCAGCTGAGAATCAAGAGTTTGAATAAAGTGTTTGAGTAAAATCAAAGTATGATATTGTAATCTGGATTGTCACAACATTGAGGAACCCCTATAAAATCTGTGATTTATTTTTCCTCAAAAGGATTTCACCATATTACATTTAAATATGTCATATTACTTCTTCAACCTTTGTTACCTGTGTGAAGAGAATTTATTCCTTGAAAACAATCTTAGACTACATTATCCTTTCTCACTTTTTCTTAACATGTGCATTACTTTCTGCAGTGAAATTACCAAACAGCCTCTGTTCCTGAGGGCTCACATGACAGTTCCACAATCTAAGGCTAATCCATTTGATCTTTTATATGCTCTTCTTCACAGTTTATGTTCTGTAAATGTTTAATTTAATTCATTTTTTATTTTATTAGCTTGTTTATTTTTTGCAAGCCCTAGGTCTTGACTCAAGACCTGGGTAAAGTCTCTGAGTTTCTATTTTCTCAAGGCTAGCACTCTACCACTTGACACATAGTGCCACTTCTGTTTTATTTCTGTTTATGTAGTACTGAGGAATCAAACCAAGGGCTTCATGCATGCTAGGCAAGAACTCTACCACTGAGCCACTTTCCCAACTCCAAAATGTTAGTTTTGAATTCTTCCTCTTTCCATATCTAGATTTATAGGATTCCTTTGTCTTTCTCCTTTCCTTCTGTGACTCTTCATAGGAAAATCTGAAGCCTGAAATACATTTGCCATTTTTCGTGCCCACTTTAGAAAGTCAGTGGAGTCTCATGAATCCCTCATTTCTCTGAGCTTTTCTATCTGTTGCAAGATCATTCTTTTTCTAGTGATGCATGCCCTGAAACCCAGAAGGCTCTTGTCCCTAGCTCACAGATGACATTTTTTATTGATGTGAAAAGTTAGTCTATATGTTTATAGATGGTATATAATCCTAGAAAACTAGAATGTTTATGCTAGAGGAAAGTTAAATCATCTGTCCAATTGACTCATAAATGAAGGCAGTTACAATACATGTAACCTTGTCTTTCTTAAAGGAAGAGAGCTACTAAATAGCAATGCTGTTTTCAATTATCCTTCTAGACAATAGTCAAGTACAAAATAACAGGACCTCAGTGGCTTTTTACACCAGTCATTGATTTTATATTCATCCGCAAGTTGGGTGCATTTTGATCTGCCTGGCTGAGCTTCTCTGGCCTTATGAGAGCTAGACAGAACTCTTCTGTTGTACAGAAGCTAGAATCATAGAATAATGGTTTCTTAAGATATGTTGATAACATGTCAGAGCTGAAAATACAAAACACTGGTAAAAGTTAGTAATGCATTTTCAGACCTTGATGGAAATAGATACATTTTAAATCTACTCACATACTCCATTAGACAAAGCACTCCACACCAGTGAGGCAAAGGACATTGGCACTTACGGGTATAAAAGATACCTACGACATAATCATAAGCACTATGGAGAAAAAAGAAAAGATAAAGTACAAAAGGTAGTCTGTACCAGAAATATCACAATGTTGTTACACAAAAAATGAAGACTCATTACACTCACTCTTTCAAAACAGGTTTGGTGAAATCAAATTTGGGTTTGTTATTTTTAAACTGAATAGTATGATTCTTTGGAAAAGATCTTAAGTTAAGTCACACAGAAAGCATTAAAGATAATGGAGATACTATTGTGAATATCACAAATATGGAGGCAATAGAACATGAGGTTGTCACATGCCTTGGGCTTTTAAGTAATTAATATTAACCCTAAGGAACATTTGGAAACACGTAGAAATATCTTTGATAAATTTTGATAAAGTTTTGAATCATATAGAGACCAGCGGCATTGTGGGACATGGTCCCATGGGTAGAAGAGCTTCCTTAAATAATTACTCAGTCAAACTGTTAGCACTGCTGTAAATTCAAAATTCTATATTATTCTTATGCGAAGGAAAAGGGAGAGAAAGGGGTCATTCTATAAACCCCAGGGTGTCTCTTGCCACAATTCTCTTTTCTATGGCATGTAGTTCTAGTGATTGTAGATCGAATTCTTCTAGTCTTTAGTAAACTAGAAAATGGAAAATAAATCCAAATAAACCACAAACATGGAACATAAACTCATCTTTAATGTTTTTAAAAGTGTTAAGGTGACTTTACCTTTGTGTTAAGTATAATGGAAGAGATCAGATAAATGTCAATAAATCTCTAAGTTCACATTCATTTAGAAATCCTGTTTCCAGAGCTATTGTTGGGGTATTTGAGTATGTGCTTTGAGTTCCAAGAGACTTCCACAGTCCTGTGTCCATCTCAATGTTCAGAAAGATCTTCAAATGTAACACCTAATGAAAATCATTTCATAAAAATAATATTTAATTAGACACCAATTGATGGCAATTGTGATCCTAGCTAACCAGATGGCTGATATTTGAGGATCATTGTTCAAAATTAGCTTAGGCAGGAAAGGCTGTGAGGCTCTGATCTCCCATTCATCAACAAAAAACCTGGGAATAGAGCTGCACCTCAAGTTGTACAGTTCTCACCTTGAGCATAAAGGAATCTCAGGCTCAGCACTCAGCCCTGACTAGCTCAGGATTAGCAAGCATACACACACACACACACACACACACACACACACACACACACACACACACACACACAATTGTTTTGACCTATGATACATATATCAGTTGAATTATGGGAGTAAGAAAATGCAGAATAATTCTAAGAGAGATACTAAATAGTAATTGTAGGACTAATTACCTAATGACTTGCAGTGATTGAAAGCTTTGCTGTTGGAGACACTTATACTTAATTGCACAACATAATGAAAATGGTCTATTTACAGACAACCTGAAACAACTCTACTATTTGCTATCCTTTGTAAACATAATTTTACCATATGGAGTAGT